>NC_035175.2:9750919-10051746 GCF_001659605.2 Manihot esculenta | reverse complement strand
AGCTGAGCTACTAATACTACTTCCGCCGATGAACCAACATATGGTAATGGAGTGCCCCCTCTTTCAGGGCCGTTTATACCGCCGGATTCATATCCTCATGTGCCATGCCATTCATTTGATGCTTAAGATGCTCTTCTATTTTTTTTTCACTAAATACATATTCACACCTCACAATTGTGACGCTTTATAATTTCTGTAATTAAAATAATCTTATAATTTTAATACAATAAAATAAACTACAAATACACTAGTATATATCAGCAAAACTAAAATCATTGAATAATTTCAACATTAATAATCAATAACTTAATAATAAAAATTATATAATAAAATTTAGAGGCACGTACCGCCACTCCTTTTTACTTTAACCTCTTATATATTAAATAGAGGATAGAATTATTGGAGAAATAATTGGGCAGATATTATGCCCATTTTAGCGAAAGAAAGTCAAAGCAACAGATTGCCAAGGAAAAAGTCAAACTCCATGAGCAATAATTACGCCTAGTTTTGAAGCAAAAGAAAGCCAAGAACCGTAACATTTTTCTCAAAATCACTTGACACCATTAAAACCATACACTATTACAAACAGAAGAAGCGTAACCAATCCAATCCAATCCAATCCCAATTATCCAAACTAATTAGAGAGATAAAAAGGAGGGAGAGTCTGAAAGCCATCTCCCTTTTTCCCTCCGATCTCTCTACACACCCACGAAAAATTCAATTTTTTATTATCTTTCTAATGGTATTTTAATAAGTATCAATTAAATCCCACCATTTTCCAAGTAAATTTACTGGTTGATGCGTACCTATAACTTAGACCAACACCAGTTTGTTCTTCAACATTTTTCCTCATGGAGAAAAAAGGCTGTCTTCGGGCATTCTCATCTCCTGAATTAGTACCTTCTTCTCCTGTCAAAACTATACAGCCAGAAGATTATAGTTTAGAAGGTATCTCTTTCTTTCTTTCTTTCTTTCTTTCTCATTCTTGAACAAGAAAAGTAAAATGTTCATGGCCAAGAAATAATGAGATATATATATATATATTTAGATAGATAGAGTTTCATGAAATTGATTCTTTCCTTGACTTGTGTAGGCATAGCCACAAACGTAAAGCTGCTGCTAAAAATAATTCAAGAGCATAACGGAGCCAGCACTAACGATGACCGGAAAGCGCAACGGATTGCTGGAATGATCACCATCCTAGATGATGTTAAATCGAGGATTCAAAAGTCTCAAACTGCCAAGAAAAGATTAGCTGAGCTCAGGCGGTGCAACACAGAACTTAGGCCTAGTGGCACTCCTAGAGACAGGAAATCACAAGAACCGGTGACGGGCGATGATAATCAGAAGTTGAGAAAACAGCTCACTGCAAGCTTATCCGCAAGAAAGAGCCTAGAAGTTATGTGCTCCAGCTTGGGAAAGGAAAAGGAAATTATGGCCGGTGAGCTTGCCAGAAAAGTTCATGAGTTGGACGGAATGGAGGAACTTGTCGGCGATCTGAAGGCACAAAACGGTACATTGTTAACAAAACTACGATCCAATTTCGCAGAGAAGAAAAGCAGCGTAGGGGATGTTCAAGTGAATGCAGCTCTTCAGGATCGTAACAAGACACTTTCGGAGCAACTCTTAAAGTCCCTTGATAGTTATCGATATTTAAAGAGGAAATACAAGAACGCAAAAGAGGAGAACTCAGAAATTCGAAAGACAATCGAAGAAATTGGGGTTGACGTATGTGCAGGACTTGAACGGATCCGCAGCTTCAGGCAAAGAAAGGCGTCGAGCAAGGATCAAATAGCAAATATGGAAGAGGAGATTTCAGCGGTAGAGCAAATGTTCGAGAGATTTAACATGAAAATCTCCAAGCACGAGGAGAAGAATATTGAATGTTCTAAGCCAAAAGCTGAGATCAATGCCAGTAAGCCTCCTGTTCTCGCATGAGAAAGAATGGGTGACTGAAATCATAAGCTGTGATCAATTCTGGAATTTTCGTTGCATTTATATTCTGCATCAGAAGATTATGCAAATGGATAGTTAAGAGGCAAGCAGTTGTAATGCATCCAAGTAGAAAGAATTTCAGTTCATTGACTAGTTAGTTACATAGGATACTGCTTCAAGATGAATTGCATCATTCTCAAAATACAGATTAGGTGCTTTGTACATATATGCAAATTTGAAAATTCATACCTATATAAACATTACATTGTGGATAGACCAGGATTTCAAACAATAGATTTTATTATTAACAGTACTTTACCGGACATGTGAAAGTTCATGATCTTTTCAGCCAGAAAGTTCATCATAACAATGATATCTACCAGAATTTCCCCATTGATTATATTGTCCACAAAGCAGTTGAACGGCGAATGCACATTGGCTGCCTGGGTTGTTTCACCAATTTCTTCCACAACATGACTGCAAAAGAAAAGAAATTTCCTGGCTATTTCTATACAAATTAATAAAATCTGTTTTAGCTTTGTATGATACAATGAGGTAAACATCTATATGACCTTACACAAGAAGTGTTTATGCAATCTTTTATATTTTATTTTACCATCACATACTTTCCATCCAACTTATACAAGATTATTAAATCATCATTTAACATATATTTCACTCAAACAAATGAAAGCAAGTATTTTAATTCACCCCTCCCAGACACAAAGTAAATAAGAAAAGTTGTATATATCAGTTGTTCAAAACCATATCACATTTTATCTAAAACAACATTTACAAGATCCAAAGTATCTCATTTCATCTAAAAAAAGAACAGTCAAATTTAGAACAGAAATATATATCCTTAAATGGCATAAAAAAAAGGGTTGAGCAACCAAAAACTCGAGCTCATAAAAGCACGACTTTGCAATGCATAATGCATCAATAATTCAGTACCAGCGAAAAGTGTAACTGTAAACTAATGACAGGAATTACTACGTCACCGCCTGAACACTGCAATTATCCTGCAGAATGCAACAGAATCCAAGGCCATTAAAAATGGTGTCTGATAGGCAGCAAGTGCATGAAAATTTTGCATTTTGGATTCTATCTTCAAAATAAATGCTTATCCTTTGATCCATTGTTCATAAAATTATGCACCAGTCCAGAAAAAGAAAAATCAGGGTTACCAATAATCCTTACAAGAACAAGCACCATCTCTAAAATGGTGAAATCGACTACGATCCCTCACAACAATTTCTCTGTTGAAGACCTTTGATATGAGTTTTATTGCCAAATGACAATCAGCACATACTCTCAAATTCTTGACAACCCTAATTGGGGTTCCTGAAGGGGTATTAATGAGCATAAAAGCAATTGCAATCTTCTCACTGTGATAAAACAAAGCATTTGCCTTTTCTTCCTCCTCTATATCTGCAAGCACATTTGAGGTATGAGGCACATAACCTTCCAACTTCAGCTTCTTTGAGATCTCTACCAACATAGCATATATTGCCTCACTTTGAGGATGAGTTCTATCACCCATAACAAATTCATGGACACAATTTCCTAGCTCCACAAGGCTATGCCCTGGAGCTTTTCTTACTCCTTGAGTAAGCATGGTCTTTCTCACATTATGAACATCTGACCAACGTTGCTCAGATGCATAAAGGTTAGAGATTAGCACATAATCCCCACAATGTTTAGGCTCTAACTGTAAGAGCTGCACTCTTGCAACCTCTCCCAAAGCCAAATGTCCATGAATTGTGCATGCCCCAAGCAATGTCCTCCAGACAACAGCATTAGGCTGCAAAGGCATATTCTGAATATATTCATAAGCTTCTTTCACCAAGCCTGCTCTACCTAACAAATCAACCATACATCCATAGTGTTCCATTCTAGGCACAATGCCATATTTCTCTTTCATCCTTTTGAAGTAATTGAACCCCTCATTCACCATGCCACAATGACTGCAAGCATATAAGACTCCAACATAAGTGATCTCGCTGGGAACAAATTGTTGTTTCTCCATCTCCCCAAAATGCTCAAGTGCTTCCGTACCAAAACCATTAACAGCCAATCCAACAATCAAAGAAGTCCAAGAAACCACATTCCTCTCCTCCATCTCACCAAAAACTTTTTGTGCCTCCATAATGTTTCCACACTTTGCATAAAGGTCCAAAAGGGCATTATTAACATGCATATTCTCATTCAAGCCAACTTTGACTATATACGTATGAACCCTCCTACCCAAGGCCAAAGCGTCAAGCTCAGCACAAGCAGACAGCAAGCTAACTACAGTGAAACCATCTGGTTCAACGCCCTCCAAACCCATTTCTTTATAAAGTGTTAAAGCCTCAATAGGTTTCCCATTCAGAGCAAACCCATTAATCACAGTATTCCATGCGATAATATCCCTTTCAGGCATTAATTCAAACAGCTTGTATGCATTCTCGTAATGACCGCAGGCCGCATACATATGAACCAAACTGTTTTGAACAAATACCAATGACTCGAACCCATTTCTTACAACAATTGAATGTATACCTTCACCTACTCTAACGTTCACCACCTTAGACACAGCCTTTAAAAGGAACGGGTATGTGTGCGTATCCGGTTCAGTGGCATTCACATGCATACGGTTATACAGTTCAATCGCTGGTTCAGGATTTTCACTCTCAGCATAGCCTCTAATCATAGTATTCCAGGTAAAAACATTTGGGTTTTGGATTTGGGCAAAGATACTATGAGCATATGTCATGGGGGCTGAAAGAGACACAATAGAGTATATAAGGTGCTTGCCCATGTCTGGGTTGATGGGTGCAACACCATGCCTGATGGAGAAGGCATGAATCTGTTTCAGCTTGAATTTGGACGAGGCACAAATTTGCAAAAGGGCAATGCATTTTTTGACAATGAAAGGTATTGGGGTTTCTGGACAGGCTGATCTTGGGGTTATATGACTTGCAGGGATCTGAGATGAGGATGGTGAGAGATAATGAGAGCGCAGAACCACCGGTTGGCTACTCCGAGAATTTGAGAGCATGAGACCATCTGATTGCGACTGAGATATGGCTTGAAATTATCTGAAGTCTCGCGCAAATAGCAATGGCTATAGCAAAAATTTTTTTGATATTTATATTGTTTAGTAAATCTATTTATCCTTGCTAACGTTTTAATCTTTATATTAATTGATAATTAGGTCTTCAAATTTTATTTCATCGCATAAATTTTAAGTAAATTACTGTTTAATTGATAAAAGTATTTATTTATAATCTCTCGTTATTTCTCTTTTCTCGCCATAATTTTTTTTCACGATAATTTTTGTCTATATTGTATTTAGAAAAAAAATTATTACTTAATTTTTATAATAGGATAAAATTTATTTATTTATTTATACAAAGTTTAAAAATTTAATTAATTAATTTTTTATTAAATAATTAATAAATATTTTATTATTTAATTTTTATAATTTTAAAAAAATATTAATTAATTTTTTATAATTTTAAAAATTTATTAATTAATTTTTTTATATTAAAAATATTTTAAATTTTTTTATAATATTTAATAAGTAAAATTAACATAATAACTAATTCATAAGCCTTTTACTATGTAATAAAAGTTTTAAAAAGTTAATTAATGAATTTTATCATATTATAAAAATAAAATAGTTAATTTTTCTTATATTTATAATGAATACAAAATAAAATTATATAAATGTCATTTATTTTATATGAATCTAAAATATTAATTGTATTTTGCATTTATATATTTTGAGTTTATACAAGTTTATTCTTTTCTCACTTTTTGTTGGTTGAGGTTTAGGATAGAATCGGGTTTTATCTTGTTAGAAAATTCAGATTTGGCCGTCGAACCTGTCTGTAGAGGCAGCCTTTAGGCCACTAAATCTGCCCCCGAATGATTGACCTTCGGATCTGTAAAAGGACCTTTGGCTACCAAACCTGCCATTAAAAGTCTCTTATTCACCCTTTTCCAACTTGTTTCCTACGTGTATTCTTATATGTTTATAGAGGTTTCTTGAGATAGTTTTAAGTGTTATAAAAGTTATGTTTGGTCCCCTATTTAAGTCCATCTATATAGGATTGGACTTATAAAACCGTAGAGGCTTGCAGTGAGATAACTATTTCAGAATTAGGGTTACGTTGACCAGACGGAAGCAGAATTAAATTGAGTTATTATTTTAAAGAAATTAAAAAATTTAAGAATGCTCATATATCATGAATGCTATGTATGTATATGACTATGGTGTTTTGTATTAAAAATCACGAATATAATGCATTGCATAATTTATTGTTGTGGATGGACCCACTAGCTCTTGAATATGCTATGATATGCTACGATGGATATGGAAAGACCATGACTAACCATTTTACGCCATTAGTACTATTAAATATATTTTTTATGTTTTTAAAATCGTTATATATATTATATATAATAATTTTATATTATCACTTTTAAATTTTTTTAATATTTTTAAAATCGTTATATATATTATATATAATAATTTTATATTATCACTTTTAAATTTTTTTAATATATTTAATATTTAAATGTAGTATTTCAGTAATATTATACTATAAATCTAATTTTATGATAATTATCAATTAGTAGTGGCATTATTTTAACTTTTATTAGTAAAATTATTAACAATTCCAATAAAATTATTAACAATTATTTCAATTATCAAAAACATTTAACATCATACTTTTGTAAATATTCAAAAATTTATTTTTATATTTATTTTATTATATGATATAATTTTATAATAATTATATTATTATATCAAAGTTGCATCAAGCTAAAAAAAACTTTATAACAAAGGAAACTAGATCACATATTACGCAAATCTCTACGCTGGGGAAGGAGGAAGAAGAATATATCTAAAAATAACCTCCCATAAACTCCATCAGCAAGCATGAAACAGTACAGACCAGAGATACAAAAGAGGGAGAGTTTTGATGGGTAGAGCTCACCAACGGTAAGTCGTATGGATCGGCTACAGAACGCAAAGAAAAAAAGAAGAAAAACTTCCAAGTAAGGTGAATAAAGACTCAGAGATACCCATTAAAAGATTTTAAAGGAACCTCTGCAACTTGAAGGAGTCTTTTCATCTCTATCTTTGTTTATATCTCTTAATTTCCTAATTTCCATGTCTCCATGATAGGACGTAAGAGGTTAGAATAAAGAGAGACAGTGAATCAACTTACAATAATAGTGTTTGGGTTCGTTGATCTCCTAGCTGACTGGGTCTGAGGTTTTGGGCCAAGGGCCTCTTTAATTCTTTTTCCTTTTGGGTATCCAGATTTGCAGTCTTGTGAAATGGGCCTCAGCCCAATAACTTTTATGCATTGTTCTATTCTTACCTTTAATTATCAATGATGAACTTTTATGTTTCTTAGAATTTTTTAGTGTTTTTTCTAAAAATCTTTGATTGGTATGGCTTAATACAAATTTTATGGCTCAATACAAGGAGGAAGATTTAGAAGGAAATTTTTTTTTCTCTCATTGTATTTGGATTACAAGAAAATAGGGGAGAAAAAAAATAAATGAATAAAATAAAAAAATTAAAATTACTATTCATGTTCTCTTTAATATAGAAAGAAAGAAAAATAAAGATAATTATATTTTTTATTTTTAAAATTATTTATTTTAATTATAAATAAAAAAGACAAAATAATTATTTTACTTTTTAAAAAAATTATTTTCCCTCTTATTTTCTTTCCTGTCAGCCAAACAATGAGGGAAATATTTTTATTTTTGATTTCTTATTTTTCACTCTTTATTACTAAAGGGCTAGGAAAATGAGTTCAAAAATTAAATCAAACCAGTTAGAAATCCAACCCATACAAAATCAGACCACCAAAAATCGCAAAGACCGCTCATAGATTTTTCTCACTTTTCCCAAACCGTGGTAACTCAAAAACAAAACAAACAAAACAATATAAAAGCAGCACCGTTCGGTTCTCACACCAACGATCACAGTCTTCTGTTTCCTTTATAGGTAAGTCTCTTTCTCTCCCTGTCCCCTCCCTCTTGGATTTATTTATACATTAACTCAGGACTGGGGTTCTCGGATTTGGGGTATATTGATTTTTTCTATTGTTTGCGTGAATTTTAAAGCAACGCGCAGTTTTACGAGCTTGGGAAAAGGGATACATGCTTGACCTTGTAGCCTGAAATTTTGAGGGTTGATGTTTTATGTGAGTAGAGAGTTGCTGAAAGGTGGAACACTGGCTTTCAAATGGGACGGCATTTGTGTGTGTTAGGAGCAGTAGCAGTATGAGGTATTCAATTGCTTGATAGAGACTATTTACTGGAGGAAACATATTCATAGTATTGCATTAGAAGCTTTTTATTGAATGTTGATTGGGTTTGGGTTGGGCTGTGGGCAATGTCTGCTTTTTTTTTGCGGGGGTGGGGGTGGGGGGAGATAGTGGGAGGGTGGGTTGAGTTGTGTGGGATTCTCAAATGACAATATAATATGCATATATATCACATATCACATATGGATGTCTGGTTTATGATGTTTAAGTAATTTGCATGAATAGGAAGGTATGTCTAAACTGGCAAACAATGGTAGCTGCTGAAGTATATACCTTTTTATGTTGTTTCTGTCTTAATGGTAGATGACGACTTCCAGTTTTTTCCTTGTTAAACTGATGGATGAAGGCAAGGCATTTGGTGGGGGTAAGATATTTTAGTTATTAAGTGTTTTGTTTATCATTTGTCCCATTTGCGTAGTTGAATTCTTTTCACTATTATTAATATAATGGAAAGTGTAATTTAGATTCTTTACTTTTTGTAAAGATATCTTGCTTGACATAATGTAAACTTTCTCTTTATGAGAGATTAAATGAGTGTTAAGGCTATGCTCAGCTGTTGTCCTATACTTGCTTTAGAAAGGGTAAAGAAACTTTTCTGCTTTTATACTTTTATACATCAGCAAATGCAATTTGTATGTCCTTTTGTAAGTTTATTGGAAGTTCAAACAATTTCTGAATAATTTTCTCTATTTATCTATTTCTCAGTCTGATAGTCTCTGAAATACATTCATTCTTTTTTTAACTCTCAAATTAATACTGTTACAAAATAGTTCCTATTTGGTTGCTAAACTTTGAGTTTAGATACTTAGATTGGGGAGGGGCTGAATAGTGAATTTGGATCCTCTTTGGATATTTTCTCATTCCCATTTCAAAACTTCAATCTTTCTGTTTGTTCTTAACATCTAGAAATCAAGATGTAAATGAAACTCATAAAATTTGTCCTTTTTATTTTTTCTTATAATCTTTATGGGTGTTTTCGGTATAATCTATGTTTGATATTGCTTAGTGTTTACAGGAGGATCTAACAATTGATCTCTTTTTTCTTTTTTTTCCACCACAAGGCTTCTTTAGTTTTTCATCTTGTTTTTTGATTCACTGCCTATAGGAGCTGCACGTTGGCAAGTGATCTGTGTGGTTTAGACACAGTGATATAGGAATGAGAGCTTTATTGAACCTACAATCTTGAGATGGTTGCTTGGAAGAGCCTTAAGCAGGCAATAGCTCAAACATTGCAGCATGCTTTTGCTAGACACATAGGCACTCATTATGACCTCATATATTTGACGTGACACTTGCTCTTGCAAAATTTATTATCATTTTTTTTTCTTTAAATTCTGCCTCTTTCCATTTTTAAAGAAAGAAATTGCTGTTCATTTTTTTACAAGGCTCTCTCTGGAACAATCAGGGCCAAGGGAGCTTGGTGGTGCTGTCGATCTCATAAATCAGTATAAGCTTTGGCCTCACCATGAATTATTCTGCAAGAGGTCACTACCTTTGTCAATATCTGAGACTCACTATTTTCGGAATGTTGTGGGTGACACACAAATTAGGAAAGGAGAAGGGATGGAATTGGATCAGCTCTTTCATAACGCCTCCTATTTGAGAGAGAAAAATTCTTGTATACATCCTTTTGATATAGGTGAACTTGTGGAAGCCTTTCATATAAGAGAAACTACTCCCCTTGACCTGCCTTCTGTAAGAAATTTGCTCTAGTTTGTTTTTAAAAGATTTTTTTAGTTTTTATTATTTTTTTAAAATCTCTTTAAGCATTACAATAGCAATATTTGATTTTTGTTTGTGGGAAGTTGGGAATAAGGCTCTACTTGGAAACAGTATGCTTTTAAGTAGGCATATGTTTAACATGATAAAGAAACTGTTACTAATATCTGTAATTTCACTCTTTCTTTCTAAACTAGATTAATTTAACCTGAATAAAAAAAAAATCTTTCCATTCCCCCACATAAAATAACCCATCTCCTTCAATACTCTGATAGCAATTGCCAACTTCACAGCATTGCCTCTTGCCTGTGACAGTAAAAGTGGGACCTATTTTCTGATGTCACCACTTGCTTCCCATCTGTTCCTTTCTATGACAATCAACAATTTCAAAGTTGTTGCTTTCTTGACAATGAAAACCCATCACTAGCTTGATTCTCTCTTTTAAGTTCTCAAGAGGTCGCAGTGGCTGCCGCTTTTGCCATTACTTCTTTTTTTTCTTATATTTATTTATTTTAGATGAATTATGTACAAGTTACGGCAATAGTGTCTTTACATGAAATAAAGGCTTTTCTTCTGCCTCCTTTTATTTTTTATTTTTTATTTTTTATATTTTTATTTTAATAGAATTAGAATTTTATATGCTCTCTAAGTAGGATGTCATTTCAAATTAGAAGTTTTTATTTGTGCAATAAAATTTTGGGATAGAACATGACCGTCGAATAGGCATCCAAATAAGAATTTACACTTTTATTCTTTTTGCGCATTTCAATCTGGCCTGAAATGGAAGATGAACAGGATGGTGGAGGACTGAACTATTAGGGTTTCTGTTTTTTTGTTCCGTTAACATTAGATACTCATTTCTTGTTTTATGATTGCTGAGACTTTAGCTACTGCAGTGGAAATTTATTTAATATAACATTACTTCCTAGTGCTTAAATTTGATACAAAGTTTTTTGTTGACATAAATTTGTGTGATGCATGCTATGCATCATGATTTAGTATTGGTTTACAAGTATATGATTGGGAGGGTCCTAACAATAATTTTTTTTGGTGTTGACTATGGACAATTCTGGTTGGTCCTGTGGTCTTGTCTTAACAGGCTGAGAGAGGGGTTCCCACAGCAACAATGAAGTCAACTACCAAGTCCACAAGAGATGAGGAAATGAAGCACAAAAAGCGCGGGGACAAGGAGAAGAAGCATAAACATCACAAGAAGGATGGAAGTCACAAGGATAGGAAAAGAAGTGGAATAGAACCTGGTATTGATAGCTTGAAGAAACAGCCTGACAAGGTCTTTACATGAATTCTCTTTCATTTTGATCTGAGCATTGCATTTTTAGGCATTGTCTATGTCTCATTTTTGTCAAAGCCACTTGCCTTCTCTTTGCGTGGTTTATATTGATTATTTATTTCTTGTTTTTTGGTATTTCATTTATTCATGTTTGGTACTGGATGACATTAGCTGGCAGTTGCTATTTTACCACTTTCTCTATCCACATCAACTTAAATTAATCTGCTACAAGATAAAAGACTTGGTGTATATTCACAATGTTAGAGTTGGTCTCTGTTATAGTATCACATCCTTTTTATGTTTCAAGTTCTTTCCTTATTTAGAAATTAAATTGTAAATTTAAGATCTCCAATTCAGTTTCTAGTACAATTAGGACGTACAGGTTTCTATTGTTTAGACAATTTAATTAGGGAGTAGTATTTTAATTAATTAGGAATTCTATTGTCTTGAATTTCCTACTTAGTGTTTTATCTGATATTTCTAGTTAGTTTGGTTTAGTATTTTCTTATTTTGGATTCATAACCTGGTAGTAGTAAGATTAGTTATTGGCCTATGCTTACCTATGTAATTCAGGTACTTTTCTAGGGAGCTTATTATTATTGATATTCACAATTAAGAATTGATATAGGTTTGAGAGTTTATTTCTGTTTCCCCTAGTGTTCTTTGTGGTTCTACTGAGATTTCTTAAGGTTATAGCTGTTCTCATCCACCAAACAATGGTTACATTTTGTTGATTTCTTGGAGTACAACAAGGCATTTTATAGCCAAGAATTAACAATATTTGCAATTTTGCAAAGGAATAAATTTCCTATTGAAATGCAGTCACTTTGCTGCTAAAACACTTAGCGGTGGAGTTTCTTGGTGGGATACTAACAGCAACACTCAAGACAACCCCGCAACCAACTTAACATGAATCTTAGGAGGTCATACCTTTTGTTGAAAAAGAAACAGAAAAGGTAGCAACATTATATGAGGTATAGTTGTATATTCGATGAATAAATTGGCAATATGTGCACGAAGACAACATCAAGACAACTAATCCAGCAATTTCCTCAAGTGAGCACTGGTTTGGACAACCGCTTGCTTTCCTTGTGCATTTGAAGCATCCTTAACAATTTGCAACTTGGGTTGAAATTCAAAAATTACAAGCTGAAATGAGCCCTTACAAAATACAATTAGATTAGATATATTGTTGGAGGGATGCTTATGGCAACGCTGAATTTGTCTTCCTGGCGTTTTTTTCAGTGAATTTGGAATCTTGGGGAAAGAGAAAACAAAACATTAACAGGCTCTAAGATTTTCAATTCAGATTTTTTAGTACAATTATGAATAGGAGTATGATTTTCTATTATTTAGGAAATATAATTTGGAACCAGCAAATTGTTTAAGAATTTTATCATCTGGAATTTCCTAGCTACACTTTGTTTGGAAGGTCTTTAGAGGTAAGGTATGGGTTTTTAAAGTAGTAAATTAGTTTGCGAGTTAAAGTTTCTGGAGGGTTTAGAACCTTCGGTACTCCTACTTTTTCAGCATACAAAATTGGTGGATTTGGTAGAATTTCATACCTTACCTTCCATTACCTTTTCTCATCATATATATGTATTAAAAAAAATCCCTTCAGTCCATCCAAGCACACTGTTGGTGTTGGTTTATATATATAGATAATTTAGATTGATTGGACGATTTCTTATTTTGCAATTCTTATTCCTTCTTGTAGTAGAATTAGCTATTAGTCTCTGTACGCCTCTGTTATTTATCTATTTTGCTGGAAAGTTGTCTTAAAGATGTATGAATTTGTAAAACAATTAATATTTTCGGCAAGGTTATTCCAACACTAGCCACATCCTCAAAGCATTGGACCTCACATGTATTGTGTTCTGACTTCTTTCAAATTAGTTTAATTGTGGGAGTTGTAGTCTCTTACCTGATTTAACCCTTGATTGAAATCGGCCTAAATAGCTGTGTCTTTTTTTCGTTTTTCCATTTAGATGAGACGATACAAGGGATTTTAGATGACTTTCTGGTGACCTCAACATGAGAAAACCTGGTAAGCCAAAGTTGGACTCTAAAACATCTTTCCAAGTGCTAAATGTTTTGTCATATAAATTCATGTCTATGGTATACTAAGCTCATCACATTTATCTTCAGTATGTGGCTGATTGATTTTTCTTTCCAAATTATGTCAACATCAGAAATCAAGAATATTGGAGTTGGCTGGCGGCAGGCTGAAAACATCTGGGTCACATTGCTGATTTTATGCTCTCCACTAGGTGTAAAATTTTCATGGTTTATTCAAGTGTAAACCTCTTGATAGCGTAGATGGAGATGCAGGCAGCTTCAAGGTCTTCTATGATGATGGCTGGTAAGGAAAAACCATGAAAAGAACAAAACTATATTATAGTGGGTTTTGACTGGAACTTGGACTTCTTTTTATGTTTCATAAAAATTGATCATGTACTCATCTCTTCAGGATGGCCATTGATGGTGTCTAGCCAACAAAGAATTCTCTTGAATTAGTAACTTTTTAAAGTTTTTTGATAAATTTTATACCTTTCGTAAATAAGTATGACCTAACATCATGAATCATATGATACTTGGTCAAAAATCAAATGGTGATTATCTGAATATGAGGGGAACACTGACGTTTGAAGCCCCGACGTTGTGCTATCTGAAAGCGCAAGCGGAAGGTAATGAAATTTTAACATATAAATGGGTCAATAGTATGATGAATATATGTATTCAAGATTTGTTAAACATTGTTCTTAAATTTAATGTTAAAAGAAGTACATTTTGAAATTTTTTGATGAATTGAAAAGTTAAATTTTGAAATTTTTAAAACCTTTAAAAATATGTTGCATATCTTAAATAGCCTTCCTTCTAAATACAATGATTAGTTTATAAAATAATATCCTACTTCTAGAAACGTTTCAATTTCTCCCCATAACCCATGTCTACAAGAAAAATAAAATAAAAAATATTAATATCATGATATTTTTTTAAAAAACATGAGTGGCTAATGGACTAATTTTTATCTTCATTTATTAGAACGGTCTATTTGTGATAAATTTTTAGAGTAGGATCAACGATATTAATTAAGAAAAGTTATTACTCAGTTATTTGATATAATAAAATTTATTAGTTAATTATTTAATTTTAAAAATAATATTAAAATTTTAAAAATTCTATTAATGAATTTATCTATTAATTTTAACCATTAATAAAATAATTAATAGACATTTTGAAAAATTTAAGAGATTAACTATTAAATTTTTTATATCATAAAAATTAAATAATAGAATATTTAACTATTAAAAATTAATAAAATATATTTTTTAAAATTTAAAAAAAAATAATTTATTTTTTAAATTTTAAAAATTAATCTACATATTGAGTTTTTTTATATCTCTTTATTAATTATTGAGTGTGTTTGACAGATATAATGTGAAAGGGTTTTGATAGTGTAATAATTATACTTTTTTTTTACCATACAATATTAAATGATTATTGGGTTAAAGGAGAAATAAGCCTAAAATTAGCTAACTCAGTCCACAGACCAACAGTAGAAGCCCAGCCCAACCCAACCCAACCCAAAATTCTAACCTTGTACCTTGAAAAACAGCCTTAGCTTGAATCGCCTGCAAGTTGCTGGCACCATTGACGCCACTTACGCTATCAAGAAGAAGATGACTACGGGCAAAACAACTTACAGCAAACAAAAATAAATTAAAACAGAAAAATACAAAAACAAAAGATGATAATAAAGAAATCAAAATACACAAAATGATTCCAGAAGAGTTTCAAATAAACAAATCAACACGAAAAGATTTTATTGAGATTTAATAGTCAATAAAATAAATCTCACACTATCGAAAGTAATATGATAAAATCCACGTCGGATGTAATGACACAATTCGAAATTATTGTCAAGTAGGAGGGAATTGATATAACAGCAAGTATATTGATTATTAAAATAAGAGTGATATAACAATTTATTTTAAGCATATTTATTATTAAAATAAAGGTAATAAAACAATTTATTTGATTAAACTAATTTTTAAATTTAATACTTATAAATATCAAAATGAGTAATTAGCACTTCAATTAAATTAAATTTATAAAAAATGTTTTAATTTATTTAGAGCTCAGATGTTATAAATTAATACAAAGGGTCTCTAATTATTAAAGTATCGCAATTAGAAAATTGCGCTTAAATTGACAAAAATTAATGAGGTCGACAATCTCTTTGGACAACTCAGATAACATCATAAATAATTGTGATTAGTTGTTAGATTGCTGTACCATTAATTGGACCTTCATATGTAAACCTAAAATCTCTCTTTCTCTACGCTGTTTGCTTTTAATTCGCTTAATTTTTTCCTTTTTAAAATGGAGAAATGAAAAATAAAATTAAAAATTAAAATAAAAAACTTTCATATTCATTCACATATATTTATTATCAGATTAAATTTTTAAAAATTAATTCATTTAATTTATAAACACTTTTTTTTAAATATTAATATATTTATTGACTTTTTACATATCTCTATGTAATATATATTAAAAAATATTTTTAAATAATAAAACAATATAATATAATTAAAGGATATATTAAAATACAATATAAAAATTATTTATAAAAGTCATGATCAAAATTGATAATTGTAATTGCTAGAACTGTGACAACAATAGAAATATAATTTAAAAAATAATTAATTAAAATAAAAACTTATGATAAAACTATAGGTCAGAAATATTAAAGTAAATGAAAATAATATTTTCTTACTCCTTTATATGCATTTGTAAAATAAAGTATAAGGATTCTAATTGTTATACTAGAAATAATTATAATATAATACATATTATTACATATAACGTTTTAATTTTCATCCTTATTATTAAGGAAAAAAAATTTTCTTCTTTCTTTATACATTTTCAAATAAGATTTTACACTGTAATAAAAATAATATATCGTTAATAAAATAAGATTTTTTTTTTTTACACTATCAAAGTAAATTATAATTTATTTATGATATTTAGTGATATTATATGTTAATCTCTATATTTTTAAATATATAATCTTTTAAATTTTATTTAATTAATAAAATAATTTTTTAATTTAAACTTTATACTTTTAATTAAAATTATTTCCTATATTTTTATAAATAAATCTCAAAAACTTGTAATTAATAATAAATTTTGTATTTACAAATCAATCTCTCTATTTATTAAATTTTAATATGTTATATATTAAAAATAAAATAGAAATTAACTAGAAATTATGACATCTCTTTTTTATTCTAATTAAATAAAAAATTATTAAAAGGAAAAAAGTTAAATGAGAAATAATTTTTAGATTTGAATTTAAATATATATTGTTTTAAAATTTTTATTTTATTGATTTATTTTTAAATATAAAATATTAAATTTAATAAATATGTGAAATTAATTCATAAAAAAATATAAATAATTATCTATAAAAATATAAGAACAAATTATAATTAAATAGATTATTTTATTATAAAATAAATTTTTATAACTAAATTTATAAATATATGAGCTAAATTATATATTTTATAAAATTTTAAGAATTAAAATGTAATTAATTTTAATTAAAAATTATTTTAATTAATTTTTAAATATCAAAAATTATATTTTATTAATGAAATGAAATCGTATGATTTTTTTATTATAAATTAAATTATAAAATTTATATTAAAAAAATCACATATAGTTTTTTTTTTTATCCCTTTCCGCGAATTATAAATTCTCAAATTTTCATTCAATTAATAAAAATTAATATAAAAAATATCAATAAAAATCCAATAATCTTATTTAAATATCAATACCCAATTAAATTTCATAATGCATGAATCAAATACAACCTAATATATTTAAAAAAAAAAAAAACATTTTCAACTAAACATGTGAATTTCTGAATCTAAAAACTTGACAATTAGAGCAGACAGAGCTGATAATTTAAAAAAAATACAATTTTTAAAAGTTAATTGATAGTGATTTTTTTTTTTAAATTGTTCTCATTGATATTTTTACAAGTTAATATTATTTTAAATTCATTATAAATTTAGTAAAAAAATTTTTAAAAATATTATTTTAATAATTAATCATCTTTTAAAGCCCGAAAAACATTTTGCATATGCAACAAAATTGAAGCTGATTTGGCAAATAATTTTGCTCCCATCATCTTTTAATGCAACCACGTCTGATTCTCCACAACTGTCCTTCACCCTGGGAAATTATTAGATGAGTCTAGTCTATTATGGACCCATAAAATAATAAAACAAATCTTATTTACTTTTTCATAATAAAATATATTTATTTATGCATTTAAAATCTCTTAATTTATGATAATAATTTTTTATTTTAAACAACTATATTTTATTATTTTACCCTGTTGCAATCCCTTATTTTTGGTATTTTTTTTTCAAAAAAAAAGTGCTAAAAGTGAAAATGATATATATTGAAATCCCAAGTACCCAGCTACATTAGAATTTCATTTGATTCAACCCACATTAATATATAGCCCTCCACGCAGAGGCCGCCCCAATTAATGGTCGTCCGATTGGTAACCTTGGATTGGTTGCCTATATAACAAACTCTCGTATTTGTCGTCTTTAAATAAATTACAAAAAAGCTTTGAAAAGGATGTCTACGTACGCAAATGGCTTCTCAACCCTGCCTTCAGATTTTTCTTTTTTATATATATTATAGGAAAAGTTTTACCTTGGAAAATAATAACTTTATTATAATTATTTATTATGTACTTTTTTTTTATATATCATAACAAACCGTTTTTAGCATTTAAAATTCTATAATAGGATATACCATGCAAAAAGGACATCACAGGCTTGACCAATGCAATTCCTGCAGACTAGGGATTAGTGCATTATTTTAAAACATGTTTTGCTTTGTATAAAATTAAAGCTTAATATAATTAATAAAAATTAATGTTTTTTTGAACTGCAAAAAAATTAATAATTAAATTATTTCTTAGAAGTGGTCGAGCCCTGCTGCTGTGGTGTATCGGGTTAGGACAATCCTCTACGATTGGTGTAATGCGCGACACGTTGATGACAGTTCTTCTGATACTGTGCCAGCTCCTCCACCGTTACATTTCTGGGTTCCACCGCTTCAAGGATTCTTGAAAGCTAATGTAGATGCAGCAGTCTTCCCTGATGACTTCATTGGAGTTGGTGGAGTGCTTCGCTCATATGATGGCTCTTTTGTTGGCGCTTGTCAACATAGACTCCTTGGTTACTTCTCTCCTAAAACAGTTGAGCTAATTGCCATTAGAGAAGTTCTGAGTTGGATTAAGAGGCTGGGTTATGATCAGATAGTGTTGGAATCAGATGCTCTTACGGTAGTGAAGGCTTTGCTTTCTTCTTCAACTTCTGATTTTTCTAGTTTTGGATCCCTTGTTGATGATTGTAAATCTCTAATAGCAGAGATGAATTCAGTATCTGTGAGTTTTGTTCCTCGATCTGTCAATAGTGTGGCACATCTTATAGCTAGAGCTGCCTCTACTATTTCAGACAGGATGGAGTGGCTGAGTACCCCTCCACAATTGATTGTTCATGCTTTGATGTTGGACTTCCAAATTTGAATGCAATTACATGTTTTAGTTAAAAAATAAAATTATTAAATTATTTTTGAACAAATAATAAAAATAATTATTTATTTGTATGAATTGCTCAAATCTTAATGTTTTCTTTTATTTTTCAGATAAAAAGGTTAGTTAAATTCACTCAATCTTATTCTATCAAATTTTGATATCTTCATCTCTTATACGTGTTAGGAAAAATAATTTGTATTTAAAAAATACTTTAAATCTTTGCCCTAGTTGTTTCTGTTGTAATTGCATAACGTGCAGAAACATCCACCATGGACACTGCATGCATGATAATTTACCAAAGCTTGCAAGAACATGGTGAAGAATGTTTTGGTGAATTGCTTCATAGGCCATCAAAAGAGGACAATCATTTGAAAGAAACCCACAAAAAAAAGGTGATTTCATTAAAGTTGGATTGATTTTAAGGCTTCTTGCCCACTTACCAACCAACTAAATCAGAACGTACATCATGCAAGGTATACAAATATACGCTTTGAGTTCAAGCCAAAATGTGTTTAGCTAACTATGATCCATTTCCAATTACAACATCAAACAGTCCGCCTTCTTCCAGAAAACTCGATACACAGCCATATCTAGAACTCACTCAAATGCACAAGAATCAGCAACACGTGGAGAGACGAGAACAAGAAGATGAAGTTCTGATCAGCTAATGCAGTAAGAGCTGCTGTTATCTTCTCAAGGACTTTGTGAGAACTCTGTGGTGCGGCAGTAGTCATCATCTAAAGTTGCAGCAATGAGCCCCACCTCTCACCAATTTGTCCCACAGACAGATCATCTGTCTTGGGGATTGATAATGTGCAGTGTAATATTCCTCCATGCATCCGTACTGACAAAATTTCCAATTGTGGGAATACTGTACAGGCGTGGAACTGTTAAATTGTTCAACCCACATTCCCATACTCACATCTTCCATCTTGAACAGCTGCAACCATAATGTAACAGTATACACCTTTAGGAAACAAGCAGATTAAAGAAAAAAAATAAAAGGAAGAAGAAGAGAGACAGGGAGAGGCTACGACATCAGATAAAATTAAAATATAACTAACCCTGAGGCTTCGACTATCATGTTGTGAAACAACAAATTTTGCAATGTCACTGGAAATTACATATCCAGGCCCATTGGCATAAGGAGGATATACTGCTTCTGGCCACTCCTGTCAGATCAGGTGAACATCCAGTCAAATTTAGGAATGCAAGGATAAAGAATTTTGTTCTTTTATATTACATTTTGGGATTAAGGCCTAGTTGAGTGCAGTACCATACTTGAATACTATAAGTTTTAGTGATATGAAAATTTGTAAGCAGGCACAAAGTAGTAATTTCGGTAATTCATTTGTCTTTTTAGTTTATATAATTTTTTAATCAAGCACACACTGGTTTTCTAGGAATCATAGAACAGTTTCCTTGAGTTCCAAGTTAGTTTTGTAAGTGTGAAAACATAAATACATGAACAAAACTCTTTAGTTTGCTAGACAGTTTATGACGAAACACAAGTACTTTAATTTGCAGTTGAAGGCATGCATCCATAACGAGTTCACTCTTGTCTTATTTGCACACTTATTCTTTCTTATTTTTTTCTTTTTTTATATGCATGCTCCTACATCTTGATTGCATTTTCTTTGTAAATAATTGGCAACCAGCTCTTATCTTTCAATTCAATTCTAAACCCTAGACCACTGTCTTCCCAATCCTAGCTTATAAAATGCAAATTCAAGTCTGTCCTATTTCACATCTACCTCTAAGAAGTTTCTAGACCCATGCTCATATTGGCAATTTTGAATTAGGTTTACAATTCTAGGAATAGATGAGAAGGCAACAATTCTAATAATGATAGAAGCCTAAAAAAGGTCAAGTGTCCCCCCCACCCCCCTCTCCTTCCTTTCCCCCAATTATTTAGGTTGCAAGTGAAAGCGACAACCAATCCAAGTAATGCAAAAAGTGTGACAGCTTATACCATAATATTTTTTGTACAGCAGGAGATTTTGCAGACACAAGAATTAAAACTTCTTCTCTCTAATGGAAAGGTTATGTTAACAGAGATACTAAATATATTATTAACTGGACTTGTACTTTATTGATAGTTTCTAGCAAATCTCCCCCATTCACCTTCCCCCCCTTCCCTATATCAAAATTTATCACAAAAGAAAATGGAAAGTAGAAAAAAACCTCAAAAGTGACTGCCCATTTTCCAGTTCTTAGCGGCCGATGTAAGAGGTTGAGATTGCCCATATAAAGAGACTTTTCAGGAGATATATTATTAATTTCTTTCAGGACAGCATCTACCCTAACGAATGTGTCATCATCACATTTCATGATATGTGCAGCAGAAACATTCTGAACCTGTACAGAAGACATTTGTGATTAATTCAGAAAACTGAACATTCAAGAAAGTAATAGATTCATAAAATCCAACTGAAGAGATTCAATGAAAGACACAATGGATAAACAGAACTTACCCCGAATTCACAAATAGCAACAGTTTTAAGAACCACAAGCTCATAGCGATCCATAAATGGCAATATCACAATATCACCAAAATAAGAAGCCTCTTTCTTCAATATTGCATTCGCTTCCTTCCTAGGGCTCTGCAATCATATGTGCATTCGGTTATGCATATGAATATAAATAAAATGGTGGGAAAATGGCAGGAAACGAAATTGAGAATTTAACAAACTCATATTTATTCATATAATGTAGGATACAGTTTTCATTATTGCACACACATGAAAGAAAATTTTGTCACCTCATGTTCATATATCCATGAAACACCTATTTACAAAAATGTAGAACCGTAAGAACAGCAAAAACAACTCATGCGCTAGGTAGGAAGGAATGGATAAATTAAAACTTTTACCCATACAAAAGCTAGGTTTTTGTCAAGGGAATTTAAAGTTGAGTGTTACGATTGCATCTCTAGTGATGCTAACAAGCCATGATTAGAGCACTAAGAATTCAAGAGTGTCTTGGCAAGTGAACTGACCCTTTAAATATTTCCAGAACACAGGTGAATATCGACCCTTACATGTTATACTCTCTTACTGAGAATATAAAAGACCCAGCATATTCTAGGTGTTACTTAATTCAGTAACGACCCCCATTCATGCATTACATGTTCAATGTTCACAAGTCAAAGTGACATAAGAGATAAGTTGATCCTATAATCTGACTACTTTTAACTTCATAACTATATCAAATGAAAAGAAAATAGATCTTACAAGTGCAACAAAGAAACGAACTACTACATCTGAAGACTTGATTGGTGTTGATTGCATCCAAGTTTTTCTCACTGCCATACGTTCTGCAAAGTGATTAGTAGCAGAAAGAATCCCAACAAAAAGTTGAATTGGAGTCTTTGGTAGAGGAAGAGCTTTCCACTTCTCTGACATCTCCAATACCCTTTGAGGAGAGAAACTTGGATGAGAGCTAGGAAGAGAGGTGGCATAAACTGAATGAACGTCTATATCTCCTTTGATTGCTAATCCTGTTGCATCTTGAAGGGTAAAACCCTGAAGGTTACACAAAATTTCATAGATATCATTTTCAAGCTTAATGCACTCAATGTAAAAAAAATCACTCTATTTACAATGCTGAGCAGTTGAACAAAAGATGTATTCATCATGATTTATAACAATTAAAGGTAGTAAGAACATGTATATAGATTACAGAAATTTATAGTTAAACTATATAGAAGAATCCTGGTGGAAGAACCAAAAAGTGGAATAAAAAACTTGAAGAAAGAGCAACAAGCTTATTACATGGAAACTGTACAGAGAATGAAGGAAACCTTAAAGGAAAATAATGCAAAAATGCAGACAATTGAAAATAAACATTTCTCTGCAATAGTTTGAACCATTAGAATATAGAACTAGAATAGAACACTAAATCTAATATGCAGCCATGTTGTAAAGATCTACAGGGTCAACTTTTGTCATATGACTAGGAGAGACATAAAAGAGCAGTCATACAAGATAAAAATCATCTTTTTCTTCATCTTAGCAACATACCGGACGATATGGAAACGAGGTCACATGCCGACCCCCAACATTAATATGGTACCCATCAACACCAGCACGCAATGTCAGGATAAACAATCTCCCCTCCACGAAAGGAAATGGCCAGGTCACTTTTGGCTTTTGTTCACGCCCTATGAATCTCTTGAACCATGATGTTGTCTTGGACTCTTTTGGATCTACAATGTCATGTCGCATCCACTTCTCACATCTCAGAAATCCATCAACTGCCAAATATATGTAGTAGAAATATGTTATGTCTCAGCAGGGTGACCTGAAGTTGACAGGACTGAAGTTCACCAGGAACCTCAGCATGTGTGCAACTCTCAGAAACAATATGAACAAAACAATATCATATAACCTAAGATATCAAAACATTATGTCATGGTGAAGGTGCCTAGCAGGGAAAGATAAAGCAATATAAGTTTGACCTGAATACTTCTTCCAACTCAACTGAGACATTTATAGTGGTAATTTGTGCTAACTGCAAAAATAGATAAGGCCTAAACAGTAGAGACTATAAAACTGGATAAGACATGCGAGTAGCATATCACACATAACTATTATTACGACAGAGTTCATAAGACATCTAAAACTTTGCACTATGAATTCCATGGGGCTCAATATCATGGATATGCCTCAAGTTGTTCCGGAATCCTAATGTATTTGGCACAAATTACAAAAGAAAATAATGGAAAACAAAAAGAACTAAGATATTAAACCATAACAGCTCTTACCCAGCATGTCCTCGTCTTTCTTGGATGGCAAACCATCACACCTCTGAGCTGTCCCCCACTGCATCCTATAGCAGGTGTTATGCTCAATGACTGGTCTCTTACTCCAATCTCCTCTTAATCGTGGATTCAAATGTAAAATTTTTGGTGGATCCTCCCCATCAACTGCCTTTAGCCCTTGCAACTCAACCATAAACTGTGAAACCTTAACAATGCCATCACGGATCCTCAACCTTGCCAGCTGAGGTACATACTCCTCATGAGCAAAATGAGGTGTTCCCACCACAGTTATGGAAGACCCTGCAGCTAAACCACATGGAAGGAACATCATCTTTTCCCCACCAGCCAACTCCGTTCCACTCATTGACACCCACGAGGGGCATGACTCAGGCTTCCCCTCAAATACAGAACTTTGTGCAATCTCTTTTTCATCATACTTTTCCATTTCTCCCCATGCCTTCAATCCCAAAATCCAAGCCTCATCTGCTAGTCTCTCAAGCACAGATAAATCGCTAGTTCGATTCTTTCGTCTCATAATTTCTCCTGTTATTCGACCATATCGGTGCTGAAGTGGCTTTATGGGCTTAGACACTTCTTTTACTTCTTGCAAAGGTTCCTTACTAGGCATTCTTGGTGCATTTTGGTTTTGGTTATCTTCCAATTTCCGGTGAAATGTATCCTTATAAACAGAACTGAAAATCGGTTTGCTCAAATCCGAATCTTCCATATCTCCTGCTGCAGCCACATCCAGTCCAACATAACTATCATCCCCGCTCAACGTTGCTGCAATCTCTAAAAAGTGTGGAAATTTAAATGCTAAAAACACCAAGTATAATGCTCCTATACCCAGCAAGAAATGTGACAATTTGCACCTCCTACCACTAGGAGGTTCACTTTTTAACCTCTTCATTTTATAACACCCAGCAAATACCAAAGAAATAAAACACCCTATAAAGCCCAACAATCTCTGACAACTTGCCAAAAACACCTCAAACGAGCTGAAAGTCAGCAAAACGTGCAAAACACGCAGTGCTCAAATCTTCAAAATAAAACCCTTTTGAGGTATCAATATGAACTTCCACAAATTTCTATAATCCCTCGTGCCTATTGCTCTAAGTGATCCCAAACGACTTTAAACAAGCTCAAAATCCAAGAGAGCATGCAAAGAAAAATGTGCCAAAATCTTCAGAAATGTACCAATGTAGATCAAAAAACGGAAAAAGAACTCAAACCTTGATGGGTCCAAAGAGATCGAGTTAACGATTAACCAAATATCACGAAATGAACAGGACATTGCGCAAAATCCATCAAATTTTGGGACCCAAAAGCCCAAATTTATCAATATTAACCAACATTTCCTCGAATGATGCACAAAGAAAGAATGATTGATCGATCAGAGCAACAGAGACCCAGAAAAAAAATACGGTTTTGATTTCAATAGTAAATACTACTTTTTTTTCTTTTGTTTTTTTTTGCTTTGGAGGAAAGAAAACGGGAAAACCAGAGAAGGTTAGAGAGGAAAAGACAGGCCGAGAAAACACAGTACCTAATCTACAACGTGTATATGTGTATGTGGATGTGGGTACTACGGAGGTTAGAGCGTAGAGCAGAGGATCATTACAAAGGAAATGACAAGAAATTGAAGGACTGGATTGTAAAATGGTTCCCCAAAATAAAATTAACCTTGCTTTTTTTGTGTGGAATTAGTTGTTTTTATTAAAGGAACTCCTCTTTTATTTTTCATATTTAAATTATTAATAAAATTTAAAAAGAAAATTATTCTGTCTTCTAGCGCTTTCTCCAAATAAAATCTTTTCATTTAATTTATAAATTAAAATATTATATATTTTCACTCAATTAATAAAATAATCTTCCTTATTAATATGGCTAAATATTACTAACAAATTATGACTTAACTTTTATATTTTTTAATTTGATCACTTTATATTTTTTTACTATAATTTTATATTTTTAAATTAATCACTATATACTATAAATATTTACAAAAAAAATATTACTTTTTTATAAATTAATCTTTCATATTTATTAAATTTGAATATTTTATGTTTTAAAAAAATAAAATAAAATCAATAATCTAATAATTATTTTTTGCCCTAACAAAATAAAAAAAAAACAATATGAATAAGATACGTGAATTTATTTTATATGTATTAACATATTGTTAACCAAATGGTATATTTATTTATTGTTTTATAAATTTGTATTTATAAGACTTTTTTATTATATTAGCTAATTATATTTTTTTTAAATTACCTTTATGGATAATTAAAAAAAGAGACAATAAATTTAAATTATGAACTTAAAATAATTATATAAAAATTAATTGAATTTTATATTTATAGTATATTAAATTTATTTAAATAAATTCTATTTAAATTCAATTAAATTTCAGAAGTGAAAATTTTGAAAATTGCATTTAGGATAAGTTTGAACATTGTACATCATGCTATTTGAATCTGGTATATCAATGTATTTGATGGAGTAAATAAAGATTTATAAAATAAATAAAGTAATATAGAGTAAAATATTGAAATAATTCAACTCTCCAATTTAATTATTAAAAAAATAATTATGTTTTTTAAAAATTTTGAAATATCCAAAAAAACAAAATTTTTCTAAAAACAATTTCCAAACAGAATTAATTTAATAAAAAATTATTATTTAATTTATGTAATATAGTAAAATTTAATAAATACATAAAAATTATTATTAATATTTAAAAAATATATATTAATTAATTAATTCAGTAATTTTAATTATTAATTTTTTATTATTTAATTTATATAATATAAAAAAATTATTACTTTAATTTTTAATTTTATAAAAAATATTTATTAATTAATTATTTTATAATAAAAGTATTTAAATTTTTAATACTTAATAGTTGAAATTAAATAATACATTAATTAATAAATTTTTTATCAATTTACTATCATTTTAATATATTTTTTAAAATTGAGGTTATTAATTACCGTAATTTGAAAAGAGAAATTTATTATTTAATTTTTATATTTTAAAAAATTTATTAATTAATATTTAATTCAAAAACATATATATTAAAATACCTATAAAATATTAAAAATTTTATTAATTAATTATTTCATTAATTTTAAATATTAAATATTTTAATATTTAATTTTTATAATATAAAAAATTACTAATTAATTCATAAATTTTATAAAAATATTTATTAATTATTCATTTGATATTGAGGTTATTTTAATTTTTATATTATATTTAATCATTAAAATTAATGAATAAATTAATTACTGAATTTTAAAATATAAGAAATGTTTAAATATTTTTTTTATAAAAAATTTACCATTAATTTTGTGATATAAAAAAACTCACTAATTTTTATTTTGATTTTGAAAAATATATTAAAATGTTGATGGAGTATTTTTTTTTAAAACAACGTTTACAAAATATTAAAAAATTTATTAATCGGCTATTTATTAATTTTAAGTATCAAATATACTACTATTTAGTCTATATAATATAAAAAAATTATTAATTGGTCTATCGATTTTATAAAAGTAAAGACTAAATACTTCATTCAATTAAGAATTTTTTAAATTTTTTATATTTAATAACTAACGTTAAGTAATAAAACTAATTAGTAAAATTTTTAAAAAATTAAATATATATTTAAATACCTAAATTATAATATTTTTGCCTATAACACATCTGTATAAATTTTGTGAACTATTAAATATTTGAAATCCTAAGATTCATTAGGTTTAACGTACAAATTACAATGCAAGTGAAAAGTGAATTACTAATGCCAAGCATACAAAATTTAATATTATGCGGCATTTGTACTTAAGGAATTATAAAAATCTCATGTTCTTCTCTCTTTTTCCCTCTTGTAATAGTTTTCTGTCCCAGGATTCATTCACATTGCAATTGCAGAAAGAAAAACAAAAGCCTCTGCATGGATAAACGGTGCTCACATCTTTATTTATTTATAAGAAAATATCACTATTATGAAATCCATGAAAATAAACAGTGGCTTTTATCAAAGTGTTATGAATATGGAGACGTGTGTGAAAGAGGGGAGAGAATTGTCTATCTTAAGGGTTGAGCCCACATATCAAACTCTATGCTCCTCTCTTTTTTCGGCTTCTACACTCCACACACCTCACTAGTTCATTTCAAAGATATAGGGAGATTAAGAGGGTAGCTCTCGTTAACTATGGCAAGCTCATTGTCTTCATCGATGTCATTGACCAAAATTGAGCTCTAGTTAATGCTGCTGATATTGTCATGAGCTAAATAAATTTTAAAAGTCTCTCATTCATTAATATCAATACTGACATTAATTAGCTTTAAAAACTAAAATTTTGATAGAGACTATAGAGAAAAAGTTGTTGTGATAAGTATAATATATCATGAGACAAAAAAGACTTATTGTTTACAAGAGAAAGATGCATTGAATTTAGATGGATCAAGTTGATGTTTGCTAAGATGAAGTGGGGTGGATTGATCCGGCAAGAGCTTGCAAAAGCTGAAGAAAGAGAATTCAACCTAAAATCTCAATATTAAATTTTTATTTCTTATTATCAATAATCTGCAATTTTTTGGAATATTATTTTTGTTATAAATATTCTGCAAGTTCTCATCTAGAGATTGAGAATAGTTAATAGTATTTTTGTGCTTTTTTTTTATATTGATTTCATTGATTATCTAAAAAAAAAAAAAAAGTGATGAGATCAAATCAGAGAGATTCATCATGATAACGCCCAAAGGAATAGTAAGTGTATAAGGATACCGGGAATGTTATGGCAAATATTAAAGGATTTTATGTCTTTTCAGTAATATGACCATGAAAAAGATAAAGTTAGAACGATTTTATTCCAAATTGATAACCGATGGGCGAAAGCAGAACAAGCCCGGAGCTCGGGACAGCCTCTAGGCAGACCTGCTCAACAACTCAGGTTTGGGCTTGGAACGCATGGTGGGCCGGGTCGACCGCAAGCCCAAGCCTGATAAGAAAGAAGCTAGCCTGGAGATGGAACATGAAGAGGAACAGTAGGCCCAGTCCTTTTGCAGCCCTATCCGTATGCGTAATGGGAAAAATTAAACGGCCGTCTGACAGATAAAGGAACTGACACTATTGTACGTACAGATCTGTCCGACAGAGACAGGTGTCACTGTAGCAGAAAGGTCATTAGGCATCACTAGCAAGCAAGGAGGGGGGAATAAAAGGAAAGTGATATCTTCCTCTTGGATCAACCTTACTCAACTATACGAAACCCTATTTTCTCTGGATCTCAGGACATCAATTGGCGCCGTCTGTGGGAAACGAAGGAGACCTTTTCGTCACCGAAAGTTCCATTTTTTGCAACACCCACTGAGATTCCCAAGGCCAATCACAGCGAAAATTACACCGGAGCCATCCCAAGCAATTTGAGCTCCGCTCGGGAAAGACTGCAGTTCTTATTCTCTAATTCCACAGTGCCACAAGACGGGAAGAAAGACGTCATAACTAAGTTGCACGGTCACTCCTTTAACCCAAAGTATCTCCATTGTCATGATTAATTATACTGTTGAAAAAAAAACTGTAAAATAAGTCAAGTATGTGAATTATTATTTGTGTATATGAGGTTGAGCATGATAGTATATGGAAGTAGCTTAAAGGCATGAATTTTGACGGGAAAACATTGAGAAAGGGTCATTTGTTTAAGCATACTGTTGAGAAAAAACTATAAAATAAGTCAAGCATGTGAATTATTATTTAGTGAATCCCTTAAATCACGCAAAAAGATAGGATCGGTCAAAATTAATATTTGCAGTCACTTGTAATATGCCCTATGGAAGCTCGTAATTTGCAGGAAAACATTAAAAAGAGAGGAAGAAGACCTCAGTGAGGTAGGTGACCGGGCTCACAAAATGACCCCGGCACCACAAAACCGGCTGGGATGATGAAGCGACGGTAAAGCTAAAAAACCTGAATCTTGTTAAAGACCTCAGTGAGGTAGGTGACCGGGCTCAGAAAAATGACCCCGGCACCACAAAACCAGCTGAGATGATGAAGCGACAGTAAGGCCAAAGAGTCTGAATCCTGTTCAAGACCTCAGTGAGGTAGATGATCGGGCTAAAAAAAATGACCCCGGCACCACAAAACCGACTGAGATGATGAAGCGACAGTAAGGTTAAATAGTTTGAATCTTGTTCAAGACCTCAGTGAGATAGGTGACCGGGCTCACAAAATGACCCCGGCACCACAAAACCGACTGAGATGATGAAGCAACAGTAAGGCCAATGAGCCTGAATCCTGTTCAAAACCTCAGTGAGGTAGGTGACCGGGATCACAAAATGACCCCGGCACTACAAAACCGGCTGAGATGATGAAGCGACAGTAAGGCCAACGAGTCTGAATCCTATTCAAGACCTCAGTGAGGTAGGTGACCGGGCTCATAAAATGACTCCAGCACCACAAAACCAGCTGAGATGATGAAGCGACAGTAAGGCCAATGAGCCTAAATCATGTTCAAGACCTCAGTGAGGTAGGTGACCGGGCTCAGAAAAATAACCCCAGCACCACAAAATCGGCTGAGATGATGAAGCGACAGTAAGGCCAAAGAGCCTGAATCTTGTGCAAGACCTCAGTGAGGTAGGTGACCAAGCTCAGAAAAATGACCCCGGCACCACAAAACTGGCTGAGATGATGAAGCGACAGTAAGGCCAATGAGCCCGAATCTTGCGCAAGACCTCAGTGAGGTAGGTGATCGGGCTCAGAAAAATGACCCCGGCACCACAAAACCGGCTGAGATAATGAAGCGACAATATGGCCAAAGAGCTCGAATCTTGCGCAAGACCTCAGTGAGGTAGGTGACCGGGCTCAGAAAAATGACCCCAGCACCACAAAACCGGCTGAGATGATGAAGCGACAGTAAGGTCAATGAGCTCGAATCTTGCGCAAGACCTCAGTGAGGTAGGTGATCGGGCTTAGAAAAATGACCCCGGCACCACAAAACCAATCTGAGAAGACGAAGGCCAACAAAGGCCTGACTCCGACCTCACATAAAAAAGCTTGAACACTACAAAAACAACACGTAAAAACATAAGTCCGACCTCAATAGCGAGTTCAAGATGTCTAAAAAGCAAAGGCTGAAGTCCGAGCTCACGAGCTCGTCAAGTAAACGGGTTTGAAATCGGGGAAGACCCATGATGCAAAAACCAGATAGGACGAGACTAAGCGAACCACAGAAGGATGGGCCCCACACGAAGAGGCCCACAAACACAGAGCATACAGTAAAGGTAGACTAAGTCATGGAGCCGAGCTCCCAGCCCGGACCAACTCACAATAAATAAAGGCTTAGCAAAAAATCAGCTAAAAAAAGAGAGAGAATGTCAAGAGACCAAGCTCATCGTTTCAACGGGACACATGGCCTAGGCTGCTCTAACTATTAACAGGCCGCGTCAGGAAGAGTTAAACGTCCGAGCTCATAAAGGGGGTTGGTACGAAACACTCACACGAGTAAATTATTTTATTAAGTCTCACAGATCCAAGCTCACACAAAGATAGCCCAGTTCACTCAATAAAGTCAAGTAAATTAAAATTTGGTTAAGTGTGCATACAACTTGACATTCTTAATAATTAAGTTCAAGATTGGAAGAGCATCACAAGTCGTATAAAGAAGAGATCTCCAGACCCTCAAGAATTCAGGCAGATCGGCGAAGCCACAGAGCAATATGAGTGGAAAATAATCTAAGCATAGATAAAGTACAAGCCAAGATCAAAACGAACGCTCCCAGGCCGTCACACACTCAAGCGTCAAAGTAAAAGAAAAGGACACTGACCTCAAGGGGAGCATAAGTAAATCGGCGAGGCTAGTAAAATAATTTGAATAAGGAACAATCTAAATATGAATGAAAGTACAAGTCACGACCAAATTTCGCTCGTCACCAAGACATGTATTCCCATATCGTCATAGAAACTAAGACAATAGAAAGAAAGGAAGAAGAAAAAAGACAGCATAAGGCATGAAAAGGAAACCATAGTCTTCATTTATGTATCAACTGTTACATTTGGCAAAATAATACTATAAGGCTCAACCTCAGTTATTACATTATCATCTACACTAACTATACTGCCATCCCTTGGGAGTTCAGATCCAGTGCCATCATCACCTAGAGGTCCCTGAGACCCTGCACCCTCTTCTCGAGGCCCAATTGGCAAGGAAGAAACACCTTTGGGCAAAGGGTTGTCGTCCTCCCCATAACACACCTCCTCGCCGTATGAGTCTACCTCAGGAGCTCGGAGCTGAGCTAATGGGGTGGAGGGGACATCCCTAGCTAACTTCAAGCCTTGGTTGAACCCAGAGGCGAACATGCGGAAGGCCTTATCCCATAGTTCCTTCTTCATCTCATCAAAAGCCTTAAATTTCGCAAGTCACGCCTCACAGGCCTGTTTGGTTAGGGCTTTGAGCTCGGGAGAGTCCTTATATTCCTGTAAACGCCTCTCGCAGGCCTGATCAACCTCAACCTTCAGCTCAGCAGAGCCCTTGTACTCCCGCAAGCGCGCCTCACATGCCAACCGGACCTTGTCTTCAGAAAGCTTAGCGTCCTCAAGCAAGGCAGAGCACCTCCCTTCCAAAGCCTTAACCTCTTGGCAGAGCTGTTGTGCTGGAGCTTTGATTCCTCTGCCACCAGGGTCAGACCTTTCAGGTCCTCGGTGCGCCTATTAAGTTCAAGCTCGAGGACAATAATCCGGGCCAGGGCCTCGTCCCTCTAGGAGGTCATTGTCTCAAAACGAGCCTGGACGTCATCACGATCTGCTTTAACTGTTTCCCACTTACGCTAGGCCTCGCCGCGCTGAATCACGACCTCATCTCTCTCACGATGGGCATTCTCCAGGGAGGACAGCTACGCCAAAACTTCATCGCGTCGAGACTCTGCAGCAGCTGCCCTCTCGTCAGCCCACTTAACAGCATCTTGTGTCCAAGTTAATTCATCTTTGAGGTCCTTCAGGTGACCCTGAGCTACGGCGAGCTGACCCCTGACATCACTTGTAGCAATGAGATTCTCCTCACGGCAGGCCTCCTCAATCTGGCGGTCCACAGAGCTCTGGAGTGACTGGTCACAAGCGTCAATCTCCATAAAGACGCCCATCACCTGGAATAAGGAAGAACAACAAAGGAAATTAGAAAAGTAACTAAAATATAAACAATCCAAAGCAATGAAGATACTCACCACAAGGAGCATCTCTCAAAGGCTATCCCTTAACTCCTCCTGAGTCCGGGAGCGAAAAGCCACCTGCTCCCGAGTAGAGCAGGCTAGGAGGCTGGTGAGAGCAAGCAAACGCGGGTCTGAAGCATCAGTGACCCCACCAAACATCCTCTCCTGCAGTAGCCCGGCAACAGTGCTCGCGGTGGATTGGGAAGTTATCTCCTCAGCATTCAGCACATCATTATTAGGAGCAGAAGATAACAGCTCCATGGGCGCCTTCTTCTTCTTCTTCTCGGCAGGAGGAATAGCTGTGGCAGGCTCCTTAAAAGTACGGGCCTTCTTCGGGGCTGGAGCAGCCGCAGGAACTTTGGAAGGAAGAGCGCGCTTACCAGCAGCCTCCTTAAGAGCGATGACACCGCTGGCCGAGGTCTTTCCTGGGTGAGAAGTAGAAAGGGTTTTGGCCTTTGCCCCATCCTTAGAGATGCCCTGGCCAGCCGGGACGACCTCGGCCCCATCCTCAGAAGCAATCTTGACAGCTGGCAGGACCCCAGTGCTTTCCTGAGGAATGCCTCCAGTAGTAGAAGCGACCTCATCCTTTCTCTGCGAGACGTCCTCAGCCGATTCCTCAATCACAGCTACCTCCTGGGACGTCAGAGCTGAGGTCGGATTAGACTTTGAAGTTGTGGGGGACTTGGAGGAGGAATGAGACCGGCTACGACCTGAGGCCTTGAAAGCCCCCGGATGGTGACTTTTGGAGCCCGGCACCAAAGAGCGAGAGGAGGTCGGAGCAGGAGGAATGGTCTCGATGACCTCCCGCGTCATATCATCAACCGACAATCCAGCTCAGAAGGAGTCCAGAGCAGCCCTCATGCTCTCCCGAGACAAGACGAAGTTCTTTGGGGGCTTGATCTTCTCCATGGGGAGTTTGGAAGCTACAAAGAGACAAAAAATCGAACGAGTTAGCAGCATACCCAATAAAAAATAAAAATAAAGGAAAACAACACATCAACGAAGCAAATACTGGCATCCTTGCAGTTCTAGAGGCTAGACACAAACATGCACTTCTCAACATCATACTTCTTTTCAACAGAAGTCAGTCTGAGAAAGTCGATCTGCTCAGAGAGGGTCAGCTGAGGAAGGTCATTACAACCTGGGGAACCTCCCTCAAGGGGAGATCCACTTGCCAGGACAGCCCCAGACCTCCCTTCAGCTCGGCCATGGCGAACCCCTCTGCCCAGCCTTTGATGGAATCCTTGTGCCCCGAGAAGATAGATAATCCTCCTCAGGAAGCAAAATAATAAAAGCATTGACTGGCACAAACCAGACGAAAAAAGGTGGAAAACAGACGAGCTGTGGAGGTGAAGCCCCAGCTCAGACAGACAGACTCAAAGGAGCAAATAAAGAGAATCGAGTTTGGGGCAAGCATACGAGGAGTTATCTCGAAATACCGAAAAACCTCGACAAAGAACAGAGAGAAGGGAAAAGTTAACCCAAACTCACGCTGCTTAACAAAGAAAACTAGACTGCGATCCCTTTGAGGATCAATGAGGCCAGAGGGAGGAGGATCGGGGAGAACGATCCTCTCATTATGATGAGGAGCCCTAATTTGGAATAGAGGAGTATCTAAATACTCTCGAGAAAAGAGAGAAGCGAAGGAAGAAGTGGTGACACTAGACTCTAGGTTCAATACATCGGGAAGTTTAAGGCCTTCCATGGCAGAACAGAGTACGTACCTTAAAGGTGATTTCGCAGGAGAACAGGAGAAAATGAAGTGCACAAAAAGCAAACGGAGAAGAAGGGTTCTGTAAAATCTGAGGTTTTTGAATTTTGAAAACGGTAAAGTGAAGAAGAGAAGCTTTGATAGGAGTCGTTCTCGGGCTGCGCGGTCATAATGGGTTCTCAGAGTTTACCCCCTCATCAATCATGTAATAACTGCTAAGGAGGTAAAGGGGCAATTGATAACCGTCGGGCCTCATTTCCCCTTGGGCTGAGTCAGGGCTCGCGAAAGCAGAATAGGCCCGGAGCTCGGGACAGCCCCTAGGCAGGCCTGCTCAGCAACTCAGGCTTAGGCCTAGAACGCATGGCGGCCAGGTCGATCGCGAGCCTAAGCCCGGTAAGAAAGAAGCCAGCTCGGAGATGGGACATAAAGAGGAACAGTAGGTCCAGTCCTTTTGCAACCCTATCCGTATGCGTACTGGAAAAAATTAAATGACCGCCTGACATAGATAAGGGGACTGACACTACTGTACGTACAAACCTGTCCGACAGAAACATGTGTCATTGTAGCAGAAAGGTCATTAGGCGTTACTAACAAGCAAGGAGGGGGGAACGAAAGAAAAGTGATATCCTCCTCTTGGATCAACCTTACTCAACTATACGAAACCCTATTTTCTCTGAATCTCAGGACATCACAAATAATAGCATCAAATATAACCTTCATGTTGGTTTCATGGCCTGCCACTTACCGAAAAATCATTTGATACTTATAGTTGAGGAGAGTGCTTGACAGAGGAGGCGGTTGAGGCGAAGGAAGAGGAGGGGTTATTATAATATATAAATTGATTATTATAATTTTTTTTAAAAAAAAATTAAAATATTTTTAACATTTAATAAAAATTAATATATTTAAAATAAATATAATTAAAAAATAATAAATAAAAATTATAGAACAGTGCATAAATAATTTTCCATTTAAAAAAAAGCTTAATTTCACTCTACCCTCAAAAATTTCTGACGAAGGGTAGGACTGTAAATGAATCAAACTATTCGTAAGTTATTCGAGACTCGACTTGATAAAAACTCGATCGGACTCGATTCAATTTCTAAACAAGTCGAGTTCAAACTTAATTTTTAGACTCGTTTATTAAATGAGCCAAACTTGAATTTCATAATATTCAGCTCGTTAAGATTCGGAAACTGCTCGTTAAGAGGCTCGTGAACAAATTCGTTAAGAGACTCGTGAACAGACTCATAAATAGACTCGTTAAGATGCTCATCGAGCAGACTCGTTAAAAGACTCGATTCGATTACATTATTGCCACTTAATCTATTTATCATATATATTGTTAATTTTTATATTTCTATCCCTTAACTATATAACTATATTATTAATTTATATATTTATTTTTCGCTGTATATCTTTATAATAAGTATAAATTCTTTTTAAATTATTAAATTTCTTAATAAATTATTGTTATTATTATTACTTCCATATGTTTATATATGTATTTGTATGATTATTTTTCTACTTAAATTATTCATTTAATTTTATAAATTAAAATTTATATATAATTTAAATATAAATTAATATGATTTTATAATGTATAGATATAATTATATAATTTAAATTGATTATACCTATATTAATATATTTATTTTATGTAATATTTTATATTTATATTATATATATAATATTTTTTATATAATAAAATAATTTAATATAAATTATATATTTAAATAAAAATAAATTATGATATATGAATAATAAAATGATAACATATTAATTAATTTTATATAAAAATATTTATCGATATTAATAATAAAATTATATAAATTTAATTAAAATTATATAATTTAACAAAAATTTCTATTTCACTTGTATAAATTATTTATATATAAATTTATATATTTATTGTATATATTTTAATTAATTTTTCATATAATATAAATATTTAATTAAATAATTATTAAATTTAGTATTATATCATTAATTTTATATAAAATATATTTTATATAATTAATTAAAAGTTTATAATTAGTATTTGAATAATAAATATTATTTGATGTTATAAATAAATAAATAAATATTTAAATAATAAAATCTAAATAATAAAAAAATAAAATATTAAAATATTAAAATCTAAATAATAAAAAAAATTTAATCATTTGTTGTTGATAGAACATAACCCAAAACTTTTGAAAAATTATATTTTATTAACTATTAGACCATAAATTCACTTTCATAAAATTATTATTTCCAATTCCATATCAAAAATTTATAGAGATGAGGGGTTAAAACTCTACTATAAATAAAATTTTCACTTTCTATTATAATTTAAATTAAAATTTTAGTTATAGTAGACTTAAATTAAATTATATTTAATTTTATTAAAATCTCTTGGAATTTTTTAATTTAAAATTTTAATATTTAAAATTTAAAATTAATTAAATTTTATTAATGAATTTTTTAATTAAATTTTGAAGATCGAATTTAAATCACAATCGTGATTAGTTTAAATAAATTTTTTAATCAAATTTTGGAGCGAAACTTATTATTAATTTAAACAAATTACGAATTCAACTTAAATCCAAGTCGAATCATTAATAATAATGATTCGAATCACTCCTTTTTCAATTATAATATTTAATTTTTAAATTAAATTTAAATTAAATATTAAAATTCTTGAGTGGAGCTCAAACTTATAAAATTTTTTAGTAAACTGATCTGAATTTCAGAAAGATCGGCTGGATTGGATTGCATGATGGCTTAGTTTTACGGGCATCTGTCTGTAACATCCATATCCGAAAGGACCAAAACGGCAAAACCCATATCCATTTTCAAAACTCTTCTCGGTTATCGCTTCACTTCACACCATCGTCTCTTCTTGCTTAAACCCTCAAAATTAAACTCCATGGTTGTTCTCGGTTTTCCCTCTACACTTCGACTCTAGAACGGGTCGTTCTTATCGCCAACTGCTACTTTCTTTTCCTCAAATTTTGCATGTCTTGCTTGCGCTTGAAGTTGTTCTCCTCCTTGGATTTTATACTGCTGGGTTGAATTTCCACAGAATAACGTAATGCCCACCCAATGATTTGGTGTTCTCTGCAGATTTTATTATCTGGGTAGTTAGTCGATTAAGAAATGGCATCTCCTTCAGCAACTTGGCTATACCAAGGTTTCTTGTTTCACTTTCTTCTTTTTTATTTTTTATTTTTGTTTTCCCTTATACTAAAGTGGAATATTCTGTCAATACTCAGAATTGCTTTCTTTTTCTTTTTCTTTTCTTTTTTGGTGGGGTGGCTTCTGGCAGATATAGGACTAAGGGGTACAGTTTATGCAGGTAGCTTTGTTAATGGGAAACCAAGTTGCAGTCATCTGCAGGTTTAATTTCTTTCTTTTTTCCCTTCCTTGTATTTGTTCTCTGAGGTAGGGGATTACTGTATTGCTCCCAACTGTTAAATTATTAACAAGTACCAAATACCCAGCAAAGAACGTACATAGCTGAGAATGTCATATTGAGTAGAATTGCGTCCTAGTTCTTTGCAGTAGGGGCGTCTTAGAAGATATAACATTGCATGAGTGGCTCTCTCTTTCAAGTTTATCAATTTTCCAGTTGGGAAATTATGCAAAGGTTATCGATTGATAATCGTCATAAGTCTTGTATAGTTTTTTGGTCATCCTTCCGTGGTCGTCATCATCATCAAAGTAAATACATAACAGCAGACTGCAAAATTTTCAAAGGCATAGATAAATTCTACATTCTACGATAGTACCCGGCATGTACATTTTTTAAGTTTTTTTTTTTGGGTGGGGGTGGGGGTGGGGGCATCAAGGTGGTCAATTTAATTGGCTGCTACCTCTCTGTCTTCTAATTCTGTTAAGAACTTTTGCTTAAGTTTAGTCCCCATTTTGTTTGCTACATAGTCAGCTCACTCTAATACCAGAGAGTTTGATTGATGAAATTCTCCTCATGAATAAGTTCTACTATCATCCATGTTGAAAGTGCCAGTGTTGTAGACCAATTGGTTGCAAAAAAAGGTGTTACCTTTTTGGTAATTAAGAGGGTGGGAAATTGCCACATTTTCCCTTTCCTGTGTCAAAGACTCTGTGTTCTTGTCTTATTTACTACACATTGCTATTTACATGTATAATTTTCTCTGCATGATGCAGACATCATTTCTAGGTCCATTTTCAGCTGGAAGGTTGCAAGTTCAATTTGGCTTTAAAGCACTTCTGAAGCCTCCGTTACTTCATTGTATAAAGTGTGAGAAGAAGGATGAATATGTTGAACATATATCTGTTGAACGCCCGCCATACCATAGTTACATGGACTCCACATCTGGGCAACTTGAACCAGCATCTGGTGCTCGTGCTAGTATTCCAGGACAGGAATACTGGCCAGAGGGCACTGCTGATCGAGTTAGAGCTGCCAGAGCGCCTGAACCAACAGGCACATCAACTGGATCTCCATCTTATGGTAAAAGACCCGGAAGTAGGAGGAAAAAGCATAGAACGTCAGCCATTGCTCCTGAATCTTCTGAAGTGACTACGGACTCTCCTGAGGCTCTTGAAACTCTTGAAGAGACAACGGAAGAACCTAAAGATGTCTCATCTGATTATGTGGTTTATCAGACAGAACCTGAGGAAGAACAAGAAACTGGTTATGATCTAGACAAGAAACTAGGACACCCTCATCCCTTTATTGATCCAAAAGTGAAGAAGCCAATAGAGGGGACACTTACAAGTGAAGAATCATGGTGGAACTGGAGAAAGCCAGAGAAGGAGCAGTGGTCAAGATGGCAAAGGAGGAAACCTGATGTGGAAACGGTTAGTATAGTTTTCTTAGAAGAAAGTTGATGAACTTTTGCCAATGGCCTGTGTCAGCAGTATTGGCATTATGTATCTGTTTTGTCCAGATTAAACCCTTAATTAGACCATATGTCCTTTTCATTTAGAAAGTAAACATGATATGGGCTTTAGAATTAAATATTTCATTGTCATCTCTTTTCATCAGTGAATACCTTGTCTCTGCCTTGGATAGTTATGCATGTTGTTTCAGTAATGAACATCTTGAATTTTTGGAAGTTGATATCTCGAGACTACTATGTGCTTTGAAAACATATATTAAACTATTATATATAAGCCTGCTTCTTGCTGAAATATTATAATGTGATCATTTAAAATTTTGAAGGTTTTTCTCAAAGCAATGGCTGAAACTGGGCAAGTGAAGCTTTATGGTGAGACTCCAACATTGACTGAGTGTGCTCTTTACAGAGCTAGAAAACATCTTTTTAAAGAAGAAAGGTAATTTTGATCTTCAATTGATTTTCTATTTTTAAATTCCTTGCTGCAATAATTTATTGGCATTTCTACAAGGTCTTTCTTTCTCTCCGAGTCATGTAATGTTACCTACGGTTCATGATGTACATCATTAGACAATTAACGATCACATGTTATAGTGATTATATATTAAGAAGTACAGATGACTTTGATTGAGAAGAAGGAAAGAAGTTTTGATTAAGTTCTTTGCCCTATGCATCTTGAGATTGAGTAAGTGAACCAATCTAAAGTGTAGATTTAGCTTTTTGGAGTATCGATGCATACCTTAAAAGACAGGAATGGGACATTCATAAAGAGGTTGCTTTTGAGTCAGATGGAGAAAGAACTCAAAATGCATACTTCATATGATTTTGTAGTGCATTGCTATTTGTGAAGCTTGTCTTTAAGCTTGCGAATTGTTTTATATGGTAGATTTGGAGTTGCTATTACAATCACTACCCATGATAAAGTATTTTCGCATTGCTGAGGTTTTATCTTTTTTTCAAATCTTTATTATGCATTAATGGAAGCATTTTTGTGTTATCATATTCTCTCCCATCACCTCTTCTCTCCCCCTATGCCCTTTTCATTAAATTACTCTTTAATTGTTCTCAAATTCAAATTTAGACCTCAGTGCATGTGAAAACAATGAACCCTTCACACAGAAGGGGGATGCAATGCATTCAGTGTTTTGGAGATTCTTGCATATTATCAAGCGTGTCTAGTAAAAACAATCTTAAGGCTTTCTATCCTTATAAACAATGAGAAAGAAGGAGATAAGCAGGAAAAATCGGAGACAAGTAGAGATGCAGCTGATTGGTCCTTTCAGCTGAAAGAAAGTCTAAAAGAGAAAGATAGGGAAAATGGGAGAGCGAGAGAGAAAAGTAACCTCCAGGATCTATTGAATATGAGGAGATAGAGATGGAGGAAAGGAGAAGAAGAGGAGGTTTGAGTGAAAAAACAGAAGGGGTTGTCTCATTCATAGTCTGCCACTGGAAGCCTGTGTATAGCCGTTATACAACTAGAAGACAAGAAAATAACTTTCTAGTTGCCAATCTTCCTAAAATGTAACGTGTCTAAGACACTATTTTATGAAGAACTACTGGACCAGAGAGTAAAAAGTTTCCAGTTGTTCTAAAATTATTAATATACTGTTTCCATGTCAATATATTGTGGAACCTCTACTAGTAAAATCTGAAAAACTGAAAATTTTGGAAAGTCTGGTTAGTTGCTACAAAAAATTCATTCCTGATATTGGCTGCCAGTTCTATGTAGAAATATCATTGTGTGAACTTGAGGTCCTCAATTTTCATATAGTAATATCCCATGATGTACATCTCTATTTCCTTTTTTTGTTTCTCTTAATGTTCCTTACAGTTACTGCTAGCAATTGCTTTTCAACCAGATAGTTCAATTGGAAAACTTGTCTGTATCATCTCTCTCTCTCTCTCTCTCTATATATATATATATATATATATGGATTTATGTCATTACTACTTTGTGTAGGCTTCGAGTTGAACAAGAGAGACTGGAAAGAATAGGTCCTATAGCATATTACTCAGAATGGGTAGAAGCATGGAAGAGAGACACCTCACGTGAAGCTGTTCAGAAGCATTTTGAAGAGACTGGTGAAGATGAAAACACCCAACTGATTGAAATGTTCTCCCATCAGACAGATCGAGAATACCGCATAATGATGGGGACAGATATTCGTATTCGTAGGGATCCTTTAGCAATGCGAATGCGAGAGGATCTAATAAAGCAAAGTATTGTATCAAAGCTGATTTCTTTGTGCATTTTTTCTGTGTTCTTTTATATGTGATTCACATTGATTTCTCATCCAATCTTGACCAGAGTATTAGATACTAAAGTAATGCTGCTGATTGTTTCTTACCTTTATTCTTCTTTCTTAAACCTTTTGTGATTGTTTGTCTAGATTCTAAAGATAAGAAACATGGCTTTGTTTTTTTATTTTCTCCTCTCCCAAACCATGAGATGGTATTATTAATGTAAATAGTTTTCAAGTTACTAAATAATTCTTTTCTCATTCCGTTGTTAAAGTTGACAATTTAGTTTATCTTTGCAGTTTGGGGTGGAGATCCAGTTTACCCAACTATCAACTACATCCAGGATCCAAATGAAATAGTTGATTATAGGGGTCCTGATTTTCATGAACCCACACCCAATATGCTGGCTTTCCTGAAAGAGGTTAATAATCCATTTCTTTTTTTTTTTTTCCCTTACTAAAGGAGGTTTACAGTCTAGCAGCTATTCATAAGATTTTTAGTGGTTTTCTTGTTATGAAAATAAATTTGGTTGATATACTGAATCCATCAATTCCTGTGCAATCATGGTACAAAACTCAAGCCTGGAGCATTTTTTAAATGATCTCCATAGTTGCTCAGAAGACTGCTGATGAAAGTAACATGTCTGCGGTCTACATGTCCTATCGAGTAGTTATTCTCATCTGATTTTTATTCTTTTACACATGTATGTCTAATCTGAGTCTTTTTTGCATTTGAAAATATATGTGCTGTGTGTGAAGATCATGTCTGTATTAATCCAACTGAATTTGCCTGTAAGAAGCTTTAGAGTTTGCTTTCACATCAGACATCAGTTGTCTCTGAAATGGTTCTAGTGCAACGTCTAGCTTAAAGAAATCAAGTTTAATTTTGGTTGGATCTAGCCTTCAACCATTTGAAGATCATGATCTCTGCGGTAGATTTATTCTAGCCTGATAGACCACCCAATAATTGAATGAAAAAAATGATATAGATGTGAAATGAGTTTTATCTGAGGAGCTTAGATTCTTGGAGCTTGTTTTCATTTTAATTGCATCAAGATTCCAAGTTAAACAGGACTGATGTTGTAACAGTAAGAAAAGCAAAGAGGCATTATGCAATTTGATCCAATCAAGTCCCTCATGGTGATTCTGGGCTTCTGGCCTTACGGTCTTGTTTTCAAGCATGCTTAGAACATTTCTTTTCAGCCCATCTGTTGCTGACTTTCTTTTCCTTGATTTTATTAGCATGGCAAAATTGTACCTAGGGAGGAGTTCGAGAAGATCATGGCAAAAGAGAAGACAGAACAACTTGAGGTAATTCACAAAAAAGAAATCAAATTGGTTTATTCATTTACCAAATTGGATGATGGATCTTTTTTATTAGGAAGATATTTGCAATTCTTCTTGTTATGTTTCAAGGAGATCTTTTTCCTCCCTCATCTGTTCCCTGTCCACCTGTTAGACTGCAATGACTCTGTGTGGCCTGATGTTATCTATTTTTCCCATGTTTTTTATATTTAATAAGTTCCATATTGGATCAAATTATACACCTGATCTTAATCTTCAAAAGTTTATTAAAATTTTCCATGTTGTCTGACTGTTACATGTTCTTCAATCTAGTGTGTGGATGTGATTTCTGCAACTTCTCATTGATAATTTCTACGTATTGTCACTCAACTTTACTGACAACTTTAATGTTTGTTTCATTTCTATCACTCAACTGTAATTTTATTTCAGAAAAAGTCATTCTGACCCTTTATAGCAAGTTTTCTAGTTGCCAACATTATCTTTTTCTCTTTTACCTCCTTTGTGTTTAAAGTAATTAATGATTATCTAAAACTAAAAATATTTTTATTTATTAAATTCTACAATTAAATTTTACGATATAATTTTTATTAAATTTAATTCCTTGGACTAATTTTGATTTTTAAGAAATCATTCCTATCATTTCAGAACAATTAAAAAAATATATAATTAGATTAAATTAATGGTTAATTAATTTGCTTAATGTTAAACTATATCATTGATATATAATGATAATTAGCTTGGAAATAATCAATCATTTTTAAAATTATAAAATTTACTCTTGATAGAATTTAAAAAAGAAAGTATTGAATCTTTGATAGAAACAGAATTAATGAAAATTTTCAATGGTAATAGTTGAATTTTGTAAACAATGCTAGTCTTTATTTATTTATTTTTTTTGAAAGTTATAATTTATTTGCATAGTTGATTTGATGCAAATAAAAATTCTTTATGTCAATATTAAGTAAATTTATTTTTGGAAAAATGAAGTTTTGCAGCTAATTTAATAATATAGAGAAAATCACATTTCTAACTTTAATTACTAAGCATTTTAAATGTAGATATTAAGTTTCTTTTCTATCATATTATGGAAAATATTTCTTATTTTCTTATTGAAATATTTAGATTTTTTCATCAATAGCAAATCATTGTTATATAAAATAATTATATTATTAAATAATTATCAACCAAGTGAGGAAGTGAGAAAAATAAGGGGGAGAAAGATAGAAAAATAATGGAGGAGGAGCTAACATCAGCCTGTCATAACGGGTTACATTGACTTTTTTTGAAACAAAATTATAATTGAGTGTTGGAAATGAAATAAATCTAAAGTTGAGTGAATACATGGGTACTTTTCATATATTCCCAGTTTCTGCTGTAAGTTATATGCTGAGTTTAGATACTATGAGTTAGGTTTTCTTTTGTACTCTCTCCAGATAAAATGGTCAGTACCTTTCCTTGGCAAGAAAGTTTTTGACCTAAGATTTAGCCCTACTTATCCTTTATCCCTGAATCAAGGTCCTTGAATTCTAATTCTTCATTAATTCAAGTCCAACATCTATTAATGATGGTTCATGGTGCATCAGATCCTTTTTCTTCATTGTTAGTTAGGCCAACTACTGACTACAATCATATTGAGCTTTCGATTGAAAAGGCAAATGTCAGGAGTTAGAGAAAAAAGGGCAAATATTAGGGTTTTCCAGTGATATCCATCATGGAAAGGTTTGTCTTGTTGAAACAATCAAAGCCTGTTGTGAAGCAAGGAATCCTGTTATATAATTCCACATCCATAACATTTTGCAATGCACAGTTATTTGTGGCTTCTCACTACAACCTTGTATCCCAAGTTCGTTAAAAAACTCAATGTTATAGCTTGTAATTATATAACAGAAAGAAAAATTCAATTGGATTGGTACTTTTGGAGCTTGTAGAATATGCACTTTGGTAAAATTCTATTCGAAAGGTTGGACAAATGTGCACTTAAACATAGCAGAGGAGTGAATTAATATGTTTAGGCCCATTCATGAAATGGTGAGATGAGTGAACCATCAATGGTATTTATTTACTAGTTACTGGAGTCAATACTTTGGGTTTGTCACTTAGTGTCCATTTAAAGCTTAAATTATAGATGGTGATTTTTTTTTAATCTCGTTTTAGAGATTACCATGCATCCATGGACAACGATGGTAAAATTCGTTTTTCTTAAGATGGAGTTTTATCCATGATTCACCAAATTCAACTTTCTATTTTGTGCTTGTCTATTTTACACAAAGTTTTAAAGTCAACTTGAATTTTTCCTTCGAAGTGAACTTTGGATTGTGGCTTGTTTCTACTTGATATTCATCCTTTAATCCTTGGTACTTCTCAAATCAGATGACAGACATGGATGAAGCTATGGCACAAGCTGTTGACATTGGTGAAAATGATGTGAGTTTCATCATCTAGTTCAATGTCTATGATCATCTATTCGTTTAACTAATATAGAAATACCTCCACTGTGCAAAAGTATAATGTCGTTAATCTATTGACACTTGCAATAGGATGAAGTAGAGGATAGTGATGTTGATGAAGTGGAAGAGGAAGAGGAAGAGGAAGAGGAGGATGAGAAAATTACACGCAATTGGAGTGTTCTAAAGTCCACTCCTCAGCTTCGCAAGTCAAAGGTATTTTACTTTTTCTATTAAATTTCGTAGTCTCTGCCTTTAGCTGAGCCATGCAAGGCATATGCACACAAATTTACTGCATTCTGAGTACTGTACTTTTTTTAATTAATGGTGGTGGTTTTTTCTGCTAAATATCTGAGATTCCTTACTTTGCTGAGACCCATGTGCACGCAGGCTGCTGCAGAACCATTGTCTTCATCACCTGGTTCTGAAGCATGCTTGCTTGATCAATGCAATTCTCATCTCCCGATGATGTAATCAATCTAAAGTGTTTGATATGAACAATGTTCTAGTACAAAATGTTTAAAGCATTTGCATTATTTTTTAGTAGATTCCCACTGGCCAGAAGCAGATTTTTTTTTCTTATCAAGATCTAGAGACAGGCAGATTTGCATTATTAACTCGGTTTTTTTTTCACACATTTTAAGCAAGTAGAATTTTTTTTACTAGCCTTCATTCAACATCAACCTGCAGGAAAAGCCTAAAAAGAATGGTTCCATATCGCTTGAGGAGGCAATAGAAGATTCAGAGAACTTGACTGATTTTCTTATGGACTTTGGAGAAGAGGAATGAATCCTAGCTACTCTGTTTCTCGAAACGAGATTTCTTGTACGCATATATGTATTAGGAAATCTATTAAAAATCTCCTCACACAGTCAATGGAATTGGATCCACCTTGCCATTTCAGGTGCAAAGGGAAGCTATCAAGAATGCTACTGTTATTCCATTTCTTAGCATGAATCTGTGTATACACAGGTTTAAGTTTTTGAGTAGATATTCCTGTCCTGGTCAGCCATTTTGGTAATTATGATGCTAATTCAAGACTTATCCCTTCTTTTTCCATCTTTCAAAATGTTTAATTATGGTTTATAAAATAGAAATTTTGAAGTCACTGCAACTGATACTGAATGTTAGTACCAGTTGGAATTGCAAGCGGAACACCAAATTCTTCTCCCCCAAAAATGAACATTTCAATAGTTTATTTTGATTCTTTTCTAAAAGCAATAGTTTAATAACTTTTGACATGGTTTTCAAAAACTTGGAAATTCCAATACTGTTTCTATTCTTTAAAGGCAAAAGAGAGTAAAAAAATGGGAGATTTCCCAATAGGTATGTGTTTAATGTTTCCAAAACCTTGTTGTTGAGGGGCAATTGGGGCACTTTGGACCCCCCCACCCTAATTATTGCAAGGCAACCTTTGCTACAGTTGATCTGATGTTAAAGATGGGACCAATTTGAAGGAACATAATTAGGAGGTTTGATACCGTTGAGTTAGCAAAGTGTATTGAATGCCCAATAAAAAAATATTTTAATATATTTTTAAAGTGATTAATTAATTATTTTTCTATAATTTCATTAATAATAATAATAATAAAATTGAAAAAAATAAGAAAAAAGATAATAGGGCTGGAGAACCCCCTTGAAGCAGGGGATTTGCCCTCTCTTTGTAATTTGAAAATGATGGCAGTTTATATAATATAATAAAAGGTTTTTGGGGTGCAGTGGCTTCCAGTTTCAGTTCCAGAGCACATATACATTTAACAATGTACAAGTTAGGCAGGCCAGAATTGTCCCCTTCTACCCATCTCCCATTATTTATTCCCCTATGCCCTACACTATCTATCTCTTAACTTTCCAAGATCTCTAAACTACTTTCCCCCCTTGTTTATTTATTCTTCCCCCTTGCCTTCTCTTTCTTTCCATTCTTAAATTATTTATTTTTTTATTTTATTATCAACTTTATAGGATTTTATAATAATTGTATTTTGCTGATCCATACTTTGTTCACCTGAATTCATTTGCCTTTTGGTCCCTTTCATAATTATGCATAGATTCTTGCTTGGACTTTAAATATACTAAATATATATCATTATTTACATATGAATTTATGCAATTATTATTACACTTTAATTAATTATGTATAAATTTTAATTTAAATCCATTATTTTCATCAATTCTCTTGAGCAAGAGTGGAATTACTCACTCAAGCCATCCCCATAAACTCATGAGATGTTTAATTCATCTAAAATTCTACTTTCAAAATCCTCCTCCTTGAAAAAACATAAACATACCCTTTTATAGGATCTAATCAATAGCTGATGGCCAAGAGATGGTTGTGGATTATCAATTGGTTTGAGAGACACAGAAGTAGAGAGATATTTTATTAAAATCCCTAAAATAGAAAAAGCCTTACTTTGGGTGAGAGAAGATAATGACTAATGCAAAAATGGTACAAGGGCAATAGTGAAAAGAGAAAAATTATTTATTTATTTGACAAAGGTAGCTGACTGATAGAAATCAAATAAAAAAAAAGGGAACTTGAAGAAGAGGGAAGGGGTGGGGGGACAATAGATCCTATTTCACTAACCCAGATGATATAGAAATGATTAGATTTAGAGAAGATGGTCAGCAATAGCAAAGCACAATTACAACAAATATGCTTAAGGTTTTGTTGGAGACTCTCACTGTCACCCAAAACATTATCAACAAAATATCCAAGCAATTGCTGCCTTGCTCCCCCACTCCCTTACCAAATCCCTTTGAACAAAAGCCAGATTAATATATTTTCTTTTTTTAAAAAAAAAAAAAAAACAAAGGTCAACCTTGTTTGATCCTATGCTTATGTCTCTATTAGCTCCTTAAATGGGTTCAAATTGGTTAATCTCCCTCTTTCTTTATCATTAATCATCATTATAGTTTTCCTTTCAAAACTTTCTGTCATATATGTTTCTCTCTAAATACTAAACATCATTAACACATGGGCTCCACACTAATCATCCACTGCCTCTCTATAACTAGTCTCATTTTGTCTTAAAACTTTGCTTTAATATTTTTACTTTTTTGTTCAGACAACATTAAACCCTTATTACAATTTCTGATTTTTTTTTATATTACTCATTAGTTTGTGCCGCATAATCCGTTTCATTACCAACATGTCCAATCAAAGACATCCACGCATTCCCCATTTAATTTGCAATATTGTGATTAGAGAAACTCATAATTATCTTTTGATAATCACTCTTTCAAAGCTGCTTTATACAAAATTTATTTTCCCCACTTGGCTTCTGCGCATGCGTTTCTCTCGTGGCTTTGTTCTGCTATTTTCCAAGCTCCATAATCTTTTTTTTTTTCCACCAATCACAAGCTCAGAAACAATCTTTTTTTATTCTCTTTTAATTGAAGAGAAAAAATGATCATTTCATATATTTTAGAAAATAATTATGTAGAGATTAGGATTTGATAACTCAACCTAAGCCTGCCAAAACTTTATTAATTAGGTTTGATTTAGCATAAATATTTCTAGCATTTTGATTGTCGTGAGTTATAGGTGTACATGAGATGTTTTAGAAAGGTGTCTGTCTGGCAATTAGGTCAGCTAACTCCTTCAAATTATGTGTAGAAAGGCTAGCAATTGGGGGCCAATAATTCCCTAAAATAAGCATATTATCCATTATGTTTGAAAAGGCTAGCAAGTTTTTTGTATCCATGCTGTCTGTAAGCTTGCAAATGCTACTTTCGAATTCTAAATCTTTTACAAGCTATATTTAAAATTCACTGATAAAACAATTTTTCAATTTGTGATAGTTAAAAATAATTATAAATATATTTAAAACCTATTTTACTTCTAAAATTTTTAATGTGTTATTTATTTATTTTATTGTAATATAATTAATAATAAACAGAAGGTGTTTCCTTCATCAAATCTTTATATTCACAAGCAAAAATATATGAAGGAAATGATTATCTACCCAAAGGGGAAACACTTCTAATATTTGCCTGCTAAAAGTCCACTAAGTTTGCTTTTCTCAATGGAATTTAGAAGAAAATAATAATAATAATAATGAAGAAAAGCTACCCAAAGGGCATATCCCCATCCCACTCCTACACACTCATTATTCATACCAATGCCAGTTCTGTACGAGGTTAAAAATAAAAAGGGTTTCAAGAAAAATAAGGTAATAGCTCTTCTTCAATTGCACCATTGCTTTCTGCCTACCACTGCAAACATTGAGACATGCCGCACATTTTTCACTCTCCTCATCCCATGTTAACTTATTTTATCACTCCAAATAGATTAGGTGTAAAAAATTAAGAAAATAAAATAGTAAGAGAGATAAATCAAAGAAAAAAAAATCAAAATCATTAGTTAGAATGTCATAACATGAACAATCCCACTTAAAAACCTCAATCAACTTCAAATATCCTTGTCCACAGAATTTAATTAATTTTAGTTGAAGAATAATATCGGCATCTGCAGTTTGACCACCTGTACTTATCTGCTAAAATAATTCTATGATTGATATTATATTTGCTTTACGCTTTGCTGGAGCTTTCTAACAATTTGATTGAATGTTGTGTACATCCAAATTTTAAAAACAATCAATTTCTCATATTACCTTTATTAATAAATAAATAAACTTTAATTAATGTTTTTTTTTTTAAAACATTATGATATGAAATTACCGTCAACGAGAGGTAGGGTAAAAGGAGTAACATGGGGAGGGTGAAAGCGAAAGGGTGTTGAAGTCGCGTCAAAGGGGACGAAATCTAAGGGAGGAAATTGCGTGGGTCCCTCAAATCTAAGCGGTGAGCTGTTGCTTGTCTGACATCTCTCGCTTTTCTTTTCTTTTCTTTTTCTTTTTTTTTATTTAATTTAATTTTAATTTCCTTCCAATGGAAAGAAAGTGACCTTCTTCAAAGCAGCAAAATCTTTCATTAAAAAATAAAATAAAATAGAAAAAGAGGATCAGTGAAAGAGGTATTTGTGACCTTATCTACCACCACCTCCCACCTCTTTTTCTTTTTCTTTATTAATTATTGGGATTTCTATTTTCTTTTGCCATCCTTTCTTCCTTTTATTACACATCTGCCACCGTCGGTGTTAATTCCCAATTTCTGACATAAATATCTTATAGCCGGCTTTTTTGAAAACCACTTGAATTTCTTTTATATATTTTTTTTATTTTTATTTTTATTATTGTTAAATTAATATTAATAAAAATTGAAAAAAAATAAAGGCTTGGCCGACTTTGTTGATATTTTTGGAATTTTCTTTTTCTTTTTCTTATTTGTGGGCTTCATTTTTCTTTGACATTTTTTGTCCTTTTCCTTTATTTTTTGGGCTCCACTTTCACAAAGATGCTACTAAGACTTGCGGGTAATATTTTAAGAAAAAGTTTTAAAATGAGAAAATTTACCACTGGATAATTTTATTATTATATATATTTTAAAAAAATTGATTTTATCTAAATTAATTAAAAGGTTTCCCTTAATCTCAAGTTATCCTAAAAATTCAAACTTTTTAACTCAAATTCTTAAATTTCGCAACTTATTCTAAAAACAAAGAATTTGATTTATTCATTTAAAATATAAATTAACAAAAATTTAAAAAATTTATTTTCTTTGTTTTTAAATTAAATATTGTAGCATCATATTTAGATGAAATGAATTAGTTTAACATCCTAATCTACAAGAAGTAAAGTGCCTACTTGCAAGACACCTTGTATGATCTTTGTGACTGTAGGCCCCTCCATTAGAGCTCAACTTGTGGACCCTTCGTGGTTCCTTATCCCAAGTTTTCATTTTTTAAATTATAAAATTAATAACCCACCATCCAATTTACCATTAATATCTAAATTTTATGAAACTCATTATTAAATTATATAATATAGAATTTTAGATTGAATTATCTTGCAAGGAGTTTGACTATCTAAACATTCACAAATTTAGTCTAATTATAAATATATTTAAATAAATTTAAAAAATTTTTAATTTTAATTTTTAATTTTTATTTAAAAAAATATAATAAATTAATTTTAAGTGTGAATAAAAAAATAGTAATGTGATATAATATGTGATTTAATTTAATTATTTTTTCATTTATTTAAAAAAACGTAATAAAACAATTTACCATCTATATTTATAGCCCCTGAATCAGCAATATCCATACTATATAATTCATAGCCTTTTAGATTCATTCCATAAAAAAATAGTAATAATTGTAATATTATAATTAGATAAAGTATGAAGTTACCAAATTAGTGTTTTTTCTATATATATCAGGAGCTTCCCTTTAGTAGAGCACCGGCTGTGCTGCTGCGGCACCTTCATCCCCTTCAAAATATTTTTCGATCGCCGATATGGTACGTGGCCTGTACCGTACTTTCCCATATATATATATATATATATATATATATATATATATATATATATATATATATATATATATATATTTGTGACTTCAAACACAAACATGAAAGATTTTCAAAAGGGTTCCATCTCTACACAGTGGGTTGTTTTCCCGAGTAAGAATAATGCAATAGGTTTGTTTATTCACGCATCTCCTATCCATTTTAAAATATTATTTAGAATTAAAAAAAAATATATAAGAAGAACAATTATAGTGGGAACATAATAATAATTATGTGATTTATCAAATTTTTATTTTAAAATTTATAATTGAATTTATATTAATTTTTAAATATTATTAAAAATATTAATTTAATAAGTTTTATAATTTAATATATATTAAATTAATATCTTATTATATTATTAAATTAATATTTTTAATAATATTTAAAAATTATCGTTATTTATTAATTATATAATATTATTAATATTTTTTAATATAAATTAAATTATAGATACTTTATTTAAAATAAAAATAAATGAAAGTATAATGTTTTTTATACTTTATTATTATTATTATTATATGGAACTGTGGAAGCGAAATGCGATTGTGATCCGAGGGGTGGAATAACTCTACAAGGTTCTCTTTGAAAGGGTGGTCCCCACTTGCGAGCAGTAAATGAAGAATGTGGACAATCCCTTCTTCTTTTTCAGTCAGTTCATATACAGTAGCTTATTATTAAATTTAATAATGCCATATTTTCCGCTAATATACTGTTAGTGATGTACTTAATTTGTTAGAGATGTCAAATCACTTTGAACTTAAATATATAAATAATTTAATATATATATATTCAAAAAGACTTGTAAATTAATATAATTCCTTATTAATTTAGCAATTTGGTGGGTACCTTAAAAAAACCGTTAATAAATCGATCGGACATAACAAGTATGCATATCTAGCTTTTATTCAAATAACTGTGAGAATATTTTTTTTTTAAAAGTTAATTTTATTAAAAAGAGTTAAAAAGCTTAAGACTTACTGATGGAGATCCGAACACTTATAAAAATAAAATAGAAAATTTTAAATCTCTAACATTTAAAAGATATGATTCAACCAATAATTAAACTTTAAAATTTAAAAAATATGCTTAATTCAAAATAGATTTGATGGCCAAATCTGAACAAATCACTTATCTTTTTCATAAATATTGAAACTTTTATTTTTAATGGACTTTTAATAAAAGAGATTTTCCTTAAAATAGACATTGACAACCTTGCTAAATATACTGAAAGTTATGACGGTCTAACTAGTGTCTGCGGAATAAGGATGAGCAAACAACAACACAAAGGAAACATGCATGGTAGAAATGGACTAGAGATGATGGAATTCAACGCTAAAGAAAATGAAAATATATTTTCCTTGATCGAAATTAGAATTTCCTCATCAGAGTCAAGAAAAAACGAAACTAAAAATTAAAAATTGAAGGAGAAAGAAATCAAAACCATCATCGGTTCAAGATATGTGATTGAGGTCCACAACCGTTTCATCCCGAATCTCCTCTTGCATGCATAGATTTTATGCACTTTCAACTTTAAAAAAAAATAAAAAAGAACAAAGTACAAAGACACAGTCACAATCAAGCAGAAAAATATCTTCCTCAACAACATACAAATAGCCTATTTGATCAGTAAAACTGTAAAACCTATTTACATCCTTACTTGGAAGAGAAGAGAGAAAAAACCCACACAAAGTAAGGTAAGGAAGCAACCCACTTGGTATTGGCGAAAAAAGCCGTACGTCCAATATTGAAAGAGATACCGCTTCATATTACAACTAATCTTCACTAAAGAAAAAAACTATCGCCTCAACAAAGAGAGATGTATCATCATACAGTAGAAAGTTGAAGATTTGATGAATGAACAAATGCATCAAACACCTGTGATAAAATTCAGAGATATTTCTCATGAAATTTTAATAAAATTAGAACGATACAAATAAGATTATGAAAAAAAATCATAAAAAATTAAAATCCCTAATGTTATGAGTTTTTTTAGAAAGATATTAGGCAACTTGTTTAAATGTTCAAGGGCAATGAATTTTTGGCTGCGTCCCTCATCATGTTTCAATCCTCTTTGCCATATGAGAACTCAGCTTGAGATTCCTAGCTTAAACTATTTTCTCTTGCCCTTGGAATCAAATATTTCAAAAAATTCAAGTCAAATTATTTATAAAAAAAATCATATATAATTTTATTATAATTTATTTAAATTTATTTTATTATAAAATAAATTATACCAAATAAAGAATTTGAAATATTCAATTCAAACTACATACACATGTTTAAAATTAAAAAAATAATTAATAATTTTTTTCAAGAAATTAAATCATAAATTTTACTTTTACGAGTAAGATAGCAATAATTTTATCTTTTGAAAGATGTTACCCTATTCGTATTATGTTAAGCTTTTTGTTTCTAATGTACATGTGGATAACTTTAATTAACGAATTAAGTCATTAATGTGATAATTTAGATGAATTAATCAACGATGCAGGTTTAAATGATGGCATTAAACGTTGAATAATTGAAGAAAGTAAGGAAAGGTGATCAAATATTTTTCCATATTTTGCACGAGACATAAGCTTGTGTGATTTAACCTAAATTGAATTAATATGATGTTGACGACACGTGCAAGAGATTTAAAGGCATCTCTTATCTCTTCTTTTATGAATGAGTAGTTCCATTTTCTCTCCACTTAGAAATTAAATAATAGAGTAAAAGCACCCATGTTATATAAGGTATGGATAATGGCTAATTTTTCGATTGCCTAATTATGTTTGAACCATTATATATCAACTCAACCAAAAACTATGATCTAGATAAGATGAGTTATTTGAATTTTTAAATATTAAAAAAATTATTTAATTGAATTAAATTAAACAAAGACGAGTTAATTCAGTTAAATTTTCTCTGATAAAGTTTGATTTATAAAATTTTATTAATTAATTCGATTTTAAAACTAACCGAAAGAACGGCATTTCATTTATAAGTTAGAACCAAAATGACGGACGGTGAACCACCAACTGACGGAGGAGTTGAGTGAAAGGGATAATTTATTGCGTGTGCTGGTCTCCACCGTACAATCTGACGGACACCAATAAAAAGGTTAGCAGGGGTTCACGTCAAGTCCCATCAAGGCCTTTTGGGACCCGCCTTCCGTCAGCCAATGGTCAGGATTGGTCCTTTTCCTCTTTTCTTGTACGATAATGTCTGCATTTTATCCGTAGGATTTACAAGATTCGATGATGTCACTTTTCCTTTTTGCTAAACTGCCCCTCAACGTCTCCCTATTTTCCCCATATGGCCCTATTCTTTCTCAATTTCCAATTGATTCCGAAAGTATTCACCATTGCATATGTACATCACGTGAAAAAAATATAAGATGAATTTATGAAATTAATCAATAGATGAACTCAATACTTTAAACATTCTAGCATGGAGCAAGCACAATTTATGAAATACGAAAAATATTAAAGTATTATTAATGGAGCCATGAAAGGATTGTCTGGGTACAGACTAAAAATATAATATAAAAAATTTATTATATATATGTCCTAATTCACATGAAAACTTCTCTACAACTATGTTTATATTCTATTGCTTAGACTAATTTTTTTAAGAATGGAATTATGAGAAAATGGCTTTGCATAGTAACTTTAAGCTTATATGTATATCTTATTTAGATCCATTGAACCTAATACGTATCTTAGTTTCCCTTGATTGAACACAATTATTAATGCTTTTTACACGTTTTCTTATTTTCTCTTTCCTCGTATCGTATCTCATAACCATCTTCATCTCTATTCATATAATAATCATATTATAATTAAATAAATCACACTCATTGTGATTCACCATACGCCACTCCTCTTAATCAATGAAGATATTCTCCAGGAGAGACTTCTTCTACTCATATGGATTATGCACACACCAACTCATCCGCTCATAAAAACTTAATTTTTTTTTTATCTCCAAAAAGTATTAATTAATAGATTTATTTTTTTATTATAATAAATATTTAATACACTTATTAATTTACAGATATATAAAAAACAAAAAGGAAGAACGACACATGCTCCTCAACATAACAATTAATCACCTTCGACTTCGAGTTACACTGCCGAGGCCTGCTTGATTTTTTCCTAACCTCCTACGTACTTTCTCAGTCCAATACGTGCACATGCGAACCTCCTACGTACTTTCTTTAGTCCAATATGTGGACGACGCATGTCCAGAGAAAAAGCATTTTTCATTAAATATAACACAATAAAAATATATATATAATACTTTATTAATAAGTTTATCAATTTGAATCTGATTTAATTTTCTCTTTTAATCAATTAAATAAATTCTTATTAATGCCCTAAATGGCAAAACTTTCTCCATATTTTAAGGGAAAAACTAACCACTGTCTCTAAGATTGCGGTGTTAAGTGTTCTTCTCATGTATTAATATACTTTAAATCATTCGAATCTGTTTTAAATTCTGAATATTATTATTCAAAATATATTAATTTTATAAATTTCAATAATAATTTACATAAATATAATTTTAAAGAGAATTTATATTTTTAAAATATTAATACAAGTCTATTAAATTCAAATTAAATTTATTATATGTTTATACACACACATATTAGAGAGTAAGTAAATGTGGATAAGAATTTGTTGAGATGTCTGAAAGCTGAAACCATAGATGCAAGAAGAGGTGGGGATTCCTATAATTGGAGTACTAGTTTTAGTGGGACTTATGTTGGCCCATTGCAATGTGATGACAATCAACTAGCAACCATACTCCCCCTATCAATCATTTCATTCTAACCCCTTTTTTTTATTATTTTTGTCGACCAAAATTTCAAAATCCCCTTTAATCGTCATCACCACATCACCTTCTTCTTCTTGTTTTTAAAAAAGCAATTTTGAGGAAAAAAAAAACAAAGGGCAGCGTAGTAAATCTTTCCAACTTTGAGGGTAAATGGCTTCCTTCCCAAATTGTCTGAAATGAGCACGAAAAGTCACAGTAAAAGTAAGAAATTTTAGAGGGAAAGAGGGACTCTCTCTCTCTCTATCGTCTCTATAATAAAAATCTGACACACGCTCTCATAGGAACACGCACAGCCTTTCTCTCTCTTCCATGGGTCTTTGCTTAGCATTGCCTTTTTTCTCTTGGTATAAAAAAGAGTAAAAAATAATGGCGGTTGGGTGTTCATTGATTAAGCCAAAAAATAGAGAGAGTGGTAAAGCAGCAGTATCAGCAGCAGAAGCAAGCAGAACCATCACCTCCGCTACTGGCACTATTTCCGTTACTGGAAACAACTGCCCGAGCCCTTAAAATCCTCTTCATATACTTATAAATATATACATGTCTTTATGTGGTTGTAGCTATATATTCTCTGTGAAGATCTTAATATAAGTTTAAAGTGTCAGCTGCTGCTGTTGTTGTTGCTACATGCTCATGTGGCCTTCAACTTGCTCGAGAAATGCTCTGTACTTGAGTTACTAACTTTTACTATTTTGGGTTTTGCTCGTGTAATAAGATCTGGGTTTTTTGGAAAATTTGCAAGGGAAGTAATATTTGGTACTTTCAAGTGAGATCTGCTTCTGTTTTTTGAGTTTGGGATTTTGGGTCTTACTGGGTCTGTTCTCAACTGCGTAGTTCTGGAACCTTTCTCATTTGATTTCTGAAATCATTAGTCACAATCTGCCTGGCTCTCTCTGGTGAAGCATGCGTGGGAGTTCTGTTCTTTTATTTTTGAAGCTGACTGGAATGTGGTGTTCTATTAGTTGAAGATTTGGTTTTTCTTTTTTGGTCAGTGATTTGTGAAGTTGGGGGGTTGTGGGTGAAGAAAATAGCAAGCGGATGTGGCTGAAATCGATCGTGTTTTGTAGCAACACCGGCTTCGGTTAAAGATTCAGGTAGAGGGTTTTTGTTCTTCTGGTTGGTATTCAAATGAAGCTTCATATTGGATATTGATTATTTGTCTGATGCGTTATTTTGATGACTAGACACCGAAATTTGTCAATCTGGATTGGTGTTTGAAGGGGGAAGGAAAAAGGTAAAGGAATGGTATTGTGTGGGGGGAAGCCAAGAAAGAAAGTAGTCGCTGAGTGGTTTGGTTGGTTTAGTTTGGGGTTTAATTGGTGTGGTTAAGGGTGGGTGGAGTTTTGTGGATCTTCTGGTTGTGGGTCTATACTTGGTTTTGAAGGCGGTACTAAATCTGTGATAATGAGGCTCTCTTCAGCTGGTTTTAATCCACAGACCCAGGAAGGTCAGTGTTTTTTTCGCTTGCAGATTTTCTTTTCCTCTCCTTTTCTATTTTTTCTTTCTCTCTTTATTCTATTTTCATGGGTTTTTTTTTGGGGGATGGGGTGGGGGGTTGAGGCGGAGGCGGTGGCGATGGTGGTAAGGATGTTCTCTTTCTTCCCACTGTTTTGGGTCTATTCATTTAGATCGAGGGTTGAGGCGAGTTTGTGGTTTAAGCATGGAATTAGGACGTCGTCAAAGTCCGTTTATTACGTAGAAAATATGGGGAAGGTGAAAAGACATTGAGATCTTCAAAAGCAGAGTGGGCTGCTAGATTCTCTTGGTTTGGTGTAAGCTCTTTAGTTTTTGGATTTTCCTTTGGTAGCTTAAGCTGCAGAGCTCAATGGATACTAATGTTTGGATTTTTCCACCCTTTTTCAGCCTTTTCAGTAATCAGTCAGAAGGATAATATGGCGAATCTTGTTAAATTAAATTAATAGTCAAGGCTCTTAGATGTTGTAGTGTTAATTTTCAAGTCTTGATGACATCAAATATAAGTTTTCATGTAATTCTAACATGCTCTCGAAATGAATTTGCAGGGGAGAAAAGGGTTTTGAATTCTGAACTTTGGCACGCATGTGCGGGTCCTCTTGTTTCTCTTCCTGCAGTTGGAAATCGTGTTGTTTATTTCCCACAAGGTCACAGCGAGCAGGTACGTATATGCAGATCTGGATGTAACCTGCCTTGCTGTAATGATGAAGTGGATTGACATATTACCTTGATTAATTATGTTTTAGGTTGTTGTGTCTTGACTATCTGATCTGAATAATAGTTTCTGGCGATTTATGAGAATTTTCTTGGGTAAATGAAATGCTTATATTGCTTGCCACTGGTTGATAGATGCATGTAGCTATAATAAAAAGATATTTAAGCAGTTCAGATTCCAGGTTGCATCTTGCATATTGAATTCAAGTTGCTCAAGGCCAGAATTATTTGGATGATCAATTCAAGTCGCCTTGTGTTCTGCTAGTTGGTATCAATCTGTTGTATTTGACCCTAATCATTGCACGTTTGTGTAGGTTGCTGCCTCAACTAACAAGGAAGTGGATGCCCATATACCCAACTATCCAAGCTTACCTCCACAACTTATCTGTCAGCTTCACAATGTGACAATGCATGTAAGACTTGTTTAGTTTGCTAGTTCCTACATTGGATCACTCTTAAAAGGCTTAAACAAATTTATAAATTTCAGGCAGATGTTGAGACAGATGAAGTGTATGCACAGATGACATTGCAGCCATTGAGTCCTGTATGTCGTTTTGTCTTCATTGGTGTTATGATTTGTTGTTCATTGGTTGAAATAAATTTCATCACGTTTTAAAAATGATCTTATTCTACAGCAAGAGCAAAAGGATGCATACCTTCCAGCTGAACTGGGCACTCCCAGCAAACAGCCAACAAATTATTTTTGTAAAACTTTGACGGCCAGTGACACAAGTACTCATGGAGGATTCTCTGTCCCTCGCCGGGCTGCTGAAAAAGTGTTTCCTCCACTGGTAAAGCTCCCTTGATACTCTGGATCCAGATTGTTAGCTTAAGTTTTCAATGGTTGAAATCTAGCATGAAATTATCTTTTACAACAATTCTTCACTCTCAGGACTTTTCCCAACAACCTCCAGCTCAAGAGTTGATTGCAAGGGATCTACATGATAATGAATGGAAATTCAGGCATATATTTCGTGGTGAGTGTTCTTTTTTCCAATTTATTTTTAAGCATTGTCTTCCTTTTTTTGGTGTAATTTTAGAAGTTAATATCATTTATATCTCTCGGCTCACACTTGATGTTGAGGTTGGTTGCACTCTGGCTTTCCTAGAAATGAAGCTGCATCTTTCATTTGGGCGTTTAAAGCAAATGGGTTTAGTATAATGCCTGTGGTGAACATGTTAATAATTATGGTGTACCTGATAATCAAACTCAATAGTGATGATAGCACTGCACGTAAACTTGTAAAGTTTTTTTCCCCTTTTATTGTTTAGACTTGCTATTTTTTCAGATCTAATACTTGTTAGCTCTGTTCTATGGATTATTTAATCTCTTATGTTTCACAAGTTTGCCTTCTTTAATGCCTACTTTCTGCTTATAACTTTCTTTGATATTAAAAGGTTAATAAATTAAATTGCTTATTGTTTGACATTCAAAATGTCAGAGCAATAATAGTGGTATAATTGAGTCAATTGCAGTGGCTGTTATAAAACCACCTCCTGCAGTTGCTTTGTTGGAAATTTTAGCGCTTTTGTGAGTGGTTACTATCATATGCACAAGGAGAAAATTCTAAGCTCTCCAGTGAGTTAAGTTTTGATTTTTCAAAAAAGGTGAGGAAAGGATTACCTCTAGATTACACATTTGACAGTTCTAGACTTTCTTCATGCAGGGCAGCCCAAAAGGCATCTTCTGACAACAGGGTGGAGTGTGTTTGTAAGTGCTAAAAGACTTGTCGCGGGGGATTCAGTCCTTTTTATCTGGTAGGCAGTAGGCTGTTGGTTAACTCCCTCGTACTGGGAATTCAGTCTCAGAGCTTATGTTATTTCTTATTGCATTAGAGTAGATTGTATTTTAGTTTTCCTCTTGCTTGATCATTGAACTTTATGTATGCCTGAGGCCTGAAACTCATTTAGATTATATGATTTTAGCAAAGTAAATTGAATTTTCTCTTGGATACTTGGGAATGTATATGATATTGTGTATGACTCGTCAGGAATGAGAAGAATCAATTGTTGCTTGGTATACGACGTGCTAATCGCCCTCAAACTGTAATGCCTTCATCAGTCTTATCAAGTGACAGCATGCACTTGGGGCTTCTTGCTGCTGCAGCTCATGCAGCTGCAACAAATAGCCGTTTCACCATATTTTACAATCCAAGGTGATACTGAGTACTGACTCATGTGAATCTAAAATTTATTGTTGTACACTCCCTTCCAATTTCCATTTCTCTCATTCAGGGCCAGCCCATCAGAATTTGTCATACCATTGGCCAAGTATGTTAAAGCAGTCTACCATACTCGGGTTTCTGTTGGTATGCGGTTTAGGATGCTATTTGAAACTGAAGAATCAAGTGTCCGCCGGTAGGCCCCAAGTCTTTGTTATAATATTTATTATAAATATTATAATTGTTGCATAGTTGTCATTTTTGTTACTCGCACTAGCTATTTGTTGATACCTTCCCCCACCCCCACCCCCCTTTTTGGTCCAAAAAAGAACTGCCAAAATGAGCTCAGTTGCTAGCTGCAGTAAATTTATCTTATACAAGTGACACTGAAATAAATATCAGCCCCCATTTTATTGGGATGCTTTGTCTGATTGTAGTTGTTTGATATCAACTGGCCTGTAGTTCTGGATGTGCTCTGCGAGTTGTGTGTGTACACATGTATTTAACCATCTTTCTGCTCTATCTATTGCTTCCTTTGCTCATTGGATAACGTGTTCTCTTCTCTGTGTTGTTTTCGTATTTTAATGTTGTAGAAGGATAATATTTATTGTATTTCACAATAGAGATTACAACCTATTTATACATGAGAGACGGTATCTAAACAGTAAGGAAAATCAAGCCTATGATTATACAATCCCTAATATTAAGCAACTGACCCATCTATCAATATTTACTTCCTATATTAACATATTTACTTTCTATAACTTATAACAAATGTGATGAATTTCTTTCAGAGGTTTATACATGATTTTTATGCATACAGCTACATGGGTACAATAACTGGCATAAGTGACTTGGATCCTGTTAGGTGGCCTAATTCTCATTGGCGCTCAGTCAAGGTATTTTAAGAAAAATAAGTGGATATCCTATATTATTGAATAAGATTGTTGGTTGACAGATTTTTGTTTTTGTCAATTTTTCTTCAAATATTTTGGTCTACGTATTTTGTGAATATCCTTTCTGATATAGATAGAGCAAATACATGCAGGTTGGCTGGGATGAATCCACAGCTGGAGAGAGGCAACCAAGAGTTTCCCTGTGGGAAATTGAGCCACTAACAACATTCCCAATGTATCCTCCATTCCCTTTAAGGCTTAAGCGCCCTTGGCCTCCTGGACTGCCCACATTCCATGGTAATCTTGTCTATTGCGAGCTTGAGGGTTTTGATAAGTAGGTTGTATTTTATAAAGTTTAGTTTGTAGGCTCTAGTTTTGCTCATCTCAATTTCTTGATCCCCCCGGTTTGGCAGTAAAATTAACGTTATTGAGGATTATGTTTCTAGTTTTATTTGTTTATTTATTTTTTAATTCCCTTCAATATTTGCTTACTTTTCTTTCAAATGTAGGAATCAAAGATGATGATTTGGGAATGAATTCTCCCCTTATGTGGCTGCGAGGAGATGGAGATCGTGGAATTCAATCTATGAACTTTCAGGGTATAGGAGTAACACCATGGTTGCAGCCACGAGTTGATGCTTCCATGCTTGGTTTGCAAACTGACATGTACCAAGCTATGGCTGCTGCTGCCCTTCAGGAGATGCGGGCTATTGATCCTTCTAAACCATCAACTGCTTCCATTGTGCAATTCCAGCAACAACCTAATTTCCCAAGCAGAACTGGTTCTTTAATGCCGCCCCAGATGCTGCAGCAGTCACAGCCTCATACGGCCTTTCTTCAAGGTGTTCAGGAAAACCAACATCAGCCTCAGTCTCAGTCTCAAACGCAGTCTCACCTTATTCAGCAACAGTTGCATCACCAGCATACATTTAATAGTCAACAGCAACAGCAGCTGCCACAACAGCAACTGGTTGAACATCAGCAGATGTCCAATGTTGTCTCTGCAATATCTCAATTTGCTTCAGCCTCTCAATCCCAGTCACCACCACTACAAGCCATCTCTTCCCTGTGCCAGCAGCAGAGTTTTTCTGACTCAAATGGGAACCCTGTGACAAGCTCTGTCGTTTCTCCTTTGCACAGTCTCATGGGTTCATTTTCCCAGGATGAATCATCTCATTTGTTGAACCTGCCTAGAACCAATGCGTTGGTGACTTCTTCTGGCTGGCCATCAAAACGCGCTGCTGTTGAACCTCTTATTTCTGCTGGAGCTCCACAGTGTGTTCTACCCCAAGTAGAACAGTTTGGGGCCCATCAGACAAACATCTCTCAAAATGCGGTTTCCTTACCGCCCTTCCCTGGTAGGGATTGTTCGATAGACCAAGACAGTGGCACTGATCCACAGAGCCATCTTCTTTTTGGTGTCAATATAGAGCCTTCTTCTCTTATACTGCAGAGTGGAATGTCAAGTCTTAGGGGTGTTGGCAGTGATAGTGATTCCACAACCGTACCCTTCTCATCCTCAAATTATATGAGCACTACAGGCACGGATTTTTCACTTAATCCAGCGATGACACCATCAAGTTGCATTGATGAATCAGGTTTCCTGCAGTCCCCAGAAAATGTGGGTCAAGTAAACTCATCAACTAAAACCTTTGTTAAGGTCAGTTGTCTTTTGATGTTTCAATTGCTGTTCATTACTTGATGGATATTATGAAAATTTGTTAAGTTTGATAGTTTCGGTTCTGTAAATCATATCTAGATGCAACTCTTTCATGTTGCCTAATGCTGATACTTTGATTGTTGACAGGTTCACAAGTCGGGGTCCTTTGGTAGGTCGCTAGACATTTCCAAATTCAGCAGCTACAATGAATTGCGTAGTGAGCTTGCTCGTATGTTTGGCCTTGAAGGCCAGCTCGAGGACCCCCTGAGATCAGGCTGGCAGCTTGTATTTGTTGACCGGGAGAATGATGTTCTTCTCCTTGGTGATGACCCCTGGCCGTAAGTTTTCAGCTCTTTCTGGCAACACTCTTGTATTTTTTCTATAAAACTAGTTGATTATTATTTTGTTCCTTTTTTTAAAAAGAAAATCCAAGTTATACCAGGTATGTTGTCATAAAACAATTTGCAAAATAAAGAGATATTATGCAATAGCTATGAGATTCATATATCTAACAAGCTGATTTTTTCTTCATATTTGGAGGGCCATTCTCCATCACACTGCTGATTTTTTCTGAACTTCATAAACCAGGGAATTTGTAAACAGTGTGTGGTGCATCAAAATACTCTCACCACAAGAAGTGCAGCAAATGGGCAAACGTGGCCTAGAGCTTTTGAACTCAGTCCCAATTCAGAGGCTTTCCAATGGCAGTTGCGATGATTATGCAAGCCGGCAGGACTCGAGAAATTTGAGCTCTGGTATAACTTCCGTGGGGTCTTTGGATTACTGAACAATTTAACCAGTTAAGATACCGTTTTCTCTTTTGTAATGTTAGTTTCTCTTTGAATCCTTCCAGAGGTGGGAGGTACTGCCTAATCTTGGCTTAAAAGTTTATATATAAATTATTACTGTAATTAGAAGATGCTGTTCCTTGTTCTTATGCTATTGAATACGTACAATCCATAATTAGCAGGAGACAATATTTTGTGCACTTAGCTGTTCCTTCTTTCGTTATTTTTCAGTCTTCTATGATGAGAAAAAAGTTGATTGTAGAATGAACATGATGTTTGTCATAATTTGACCTTTTCCGTTGATGGGACATGAACTTATGTGGTTAGATAACTAATACGAGTTGTTGGTTCTAGTTGCCACGTGATGGGTCAACAATGCAGCTTTGTAGGTTTGCGTTAATGGGAACATGGTTAGGTTCTTGGCTCTGAAAAGAAACGTAAGGCTCACACTCTCTGCTTTTGTTTTGACCATCTTTATCAATCCTGTCTGGATGCTTTTAATCCTGCTATTCCACCTATCAAGTTTTGGTGTAGGTGGAACAGAATGCTTATAGGTTGCTCCATGTATATTATAGGTGGTTAGTGGTTGGTTTTTCTATCAAATAGCCTTTGAATTTGGGCCGCATGCATAAGTTTTGCCCCATTACCTTTCGACTAAAACTCATTTTAGTTCTCAATTTTATCTTCATTATATTTACTCTTACATTCACATTGTGAATCGCTTAATCCTTGTAATATATGGATGAGCCTATGCCATCTTTATAACTTTTCATCGTGGAATAACTTAATCCCTATGATGTGTGGTAGTGTGTAAATATCGCACGCCAGTTGAGCATTTTAGGGATGAAAAAGATCTTAGTGTCCAGTGATTTAGTGTTGCCAAGACGGCCAAAAGATTGAACACTAGCCTTACCATAGTCGGAAATAAGATTAAATGAGGGAATTCACATATCAAAGGTATTTTTACTTGGAAAGGAAAAGAAGACGAGCATCTTCCATTGTCATAATCTTCAATTATTCAGGTTGTCCAAATGTGCCCTGAGCCTTGAACAGTGGGACATGTATAACATTATTGGTTGATGGAGAATGTGAATCACGTACACAGCTCTTCTTCATCTTGATAAAAAGCTAATAAATTTCTAAACTTGTTGGATGATTTTGAAGTAGTAAGAGTTGCTTTTCAGGTTGAGCTGTCGTTTTAGGCTTTGTGGGGACTAGGTGGGTGTCATCGAAAGGCTTTTGTTTGGGGATGCATGTTGTGGGGCAGCAAGTGTAGATAGGGAATTGTGTTGGAAGGATGACGAGGTAGAGCACTATCAAGAATCCCTTCAATCAAAAGGGCCTTTAGCTTTGATTGGGGAAAGAGGGGGTGCCCTTTTCTTCCCCACGGCTGTCTCTGTATCGCAGAGAGCCTATTTTTGGCAGATGCATTATTATTTCTGTTGAACTTTTGTATGATTTTATGTTAATGCGCATTCTCTTAATTTTTCCAATAGATTCCCATTTCCCTATCAAGCACAAAATGGAGAAACATTAACATGTTGGAAATGTGCTGATTTACCTTGTGGCCAATTGTGGACCTTTTCCTTTTCATTTCCTGCTTTTTAGACAGGAAAAGAAAGTTTGGATTTTTAGTTACGTGGTGTAAAATTTTCTCAAGGAAAATGTGATTTTGAACTCTTCAACTACTTATTTATAAACAGATTTATCTGAACTTAAAATCCCATAAATGAAAATGTAAAACCTGATGTAATCTTTTTAATATCACGAGAGAGTAAGTAAAATATTATTAATGAGGTTAAAGTCTAGATTTTTATCTTAGTTCCATGCTGATCGCTTTTGCTAAAAGACTAGCAACTGCTCTGAATGCACGTATATCAGTGGATGTGAAACTTCTATTTATTTATTTAAAGGATAAATGAGTTAAGTTCAACTGTATCAAAAAGTATATTTATTAATAAAAACTTAAAAAGAAATATGTGAAAAAATAGGCTCTGTAGTGTTTTTGACTGAAAGAATAAAAAATAAATTTTCAAATAATGTATAATTTAAAAAATAATTATCTATTTATATAGGATTTGAAAATATTTTTAGATTTTGTGTATTAATACAGAATGTTTCAAAGTTCGACACTATGGGTGTCCAACAGTCACGTATTCAGTTTGTTCGACACTATGGGTGTCGAACAAACTGATCCGTGCTACGGGAGCAGGGAAACCTGCTCGCGTGGCTATCAGTTTGGCTTGTTCGGCACTCAAGGTGCCGAACACGCACAAGTAGTTGGCTTTTAAAGCCAAGTCTCCCACCATCTCCTTCTGTTTTCCCATTTTCATTCTGCTCTTCTCCTCTTCTCCAGTCCACTGCCAAACTCTTCTTTTCTCCTTCTTTTCTCCACACTTCACCTCTGCACCTCCACGTTCAGCCCACTGCCCAACTCTTCTCTTCTCCTTCTTTTCTCCACACTTCACCTCTGCACCTCCACGTTCAGCACGCTGTAATTTTCTTCTTCTCCACCGTGATCTCCATCTTCAGCACGCTGTAATTTTCTTCTTCTCTATCGTGATCTCCGTTTTCAATTTCGTATTTTCAGAAAATATCATCAGATTTTTGTATAAACTTTTATTTACTTTTAAATGTGTATATATATTTTTTATTTTATATATAAAAATAAAATTATAAATTAAAATGTCAAATTTTAATAAAAAAATTATTTTACATTAAGTAATATTGTTAATATAATTTTTTATGTAATTTTTATAAATTTAAAAATTTTATTAAATAAAGTTGAAATTTTTTAAAAATTAACTAATTAGTATTTTAATTTAAGAGATTAAAAAGTTAATTTTAGTGAAAAATTTTATCCGTCCATAATGATATAATTTTAAAAAATATGTAATTATATTTTTGATTATTTTATCTGTAAAATAAAATTAAAAATTGTAATAAAGTTAATAATTTTTAAAAAATATAATAAATTAAATTATTAAATTATTTAATCCTTCATGTATTTCCTTTTTAAGTTTTTTAAATTTATTTTATTTTAATTTTTATATTACAATATTATGTAAATTGATTAGTATTAATTTTATTTTATGTTAAAGTTATTTTAAATAATTTTTAATATCTAATAAAATTTAATTTTTTTAAATAAATATAATTAAGAAAATAGAATTTAATAATTTTGAAAAAATATAATAAAATAAATTCTTAATTTATTTAATCCGTATTGTATTTCTTATTTAATTATGTTAAAATTATTATTTATTTTAATTGTTATATTATAATAGTATATAAATTGATTAGTATTAATTTAATTTTATGTTTAATTTTTTGTAAATATTTTTCAATATCTAATAAAATTTAATAAATTGAAAATAAATATAATTAAGAAAAAAATTTTTTTTTAAAAATATAATAAATTAAATTATTAAATTATTAAATTCGTCATGTATTTCCTTTTTAATTTTTTTAAATTTATTTTATTTTAATTTTTATATTACAATTTTATGTAAATTGATTAGAATTAATTTTATTTTATGTTAAAGTTATTTTAAATAATTTTTAATATCTAATAAAATTTAATTTTTTTAAAATAATGTAATTAAAAATGTAATAAAATTTAATAGTTTTTTAAATATTACATTAAAATATTTAAAAAATATTATAAAATTTAATTAAATCTAATTTTTTTTATAGCCATGATATTATTTCAATTACATTAACACCACCCTATTTTAAATTTCTTTTTATGTACTGTTAAATTTGTTGTGAATTATGAATAGAATATTTGATATGATTTTAGGATGGAATATTGTTGTGATGGAATATTTGTTGTGATTTTTAATAGAATATTTGTTATGATTTTTGGATAGAATATTTTTGAAGTAGTAGTATTTATTGTGATTTTTGGATAGAATATTTGTAGAATATGTATATTATTGTAGTGTTAAATTATGTTAATTTATTTAGTGAATAAATGATATTTGAATATTGTTAGTGATTTTGAATATAATAAAGTCAGTGAATGTGTATTAATATAACATTGTATTGTGGTGTGATATTGTATATTATTTTGTATAATTAGATATGGATGAAAGACGCACCCGTCGTGACCGCCATAATTATATTTTACCTGGTCTCAATGATCCATCATTACTATATGGAGCCGAACATACGTCTGAGGCTATATGGTAATAAAATATATAAAGTGGGGCGATAGGTTGCAGAAAAATGGGTACAATTTTACATTTAGACGATATTTCAGATCAGATAATACCTCACTTGCGGCGGACGGATTTTTATGGCGTAATACGGTTAGCTTTTTTTGCATTGGATTGGCACTTAATTACGGCCCTTGTTGAGCGGTGGCGACCGGAGACACATATATTTATGTTTCCGAAGGGGAAATGAGCATAACCCTTCAGGATGTGGGGCTCTTAACTGGGTTGCCGGTCAATGGAGCAGCTGTTACAGGCCGATCACGCCACCATTGACCATAAGTTTGTGAGACATTATTAAGTGTCGTTCCACCTAATAATATCATAAGAGGGTGTTATCTGCGTTTAAAAAATATTTAAAAAAATAAAAATTTAAAATATAAAATATTTAAAACTTACCTGTGTTTCTTTTTTTGTAGTCGAATCGATAAGAGTAGATAAAATAATTTTGTGAAATTTATAGAGGGGAATAAATGGTTTATAGAACGCAATTTGTTGATATATAATACAAATTTTGAGTAATTTATAGAGTAGTGGACGGAGATATTTATTGAGAGATGAAAAGTGACGGGCTAAAGTGATTTATAGAGTGGTTTGGGGGATATAATTTATAGAGTAGTGTGGGGGATAATTTATAGAGAAAGGGAAGGAATAGCCGTTGGCTAGTTCGACAGTGATAGTGCCGAACTAGCCGTTGAGATTTATTTTTCACGGACCGCACAGTGGGTATTAATTGCACAAGAATTTATTCCGCACCATCACTGCAAAATAAATTTATGTGCAAGGTGCATGCATGCAGTGGATGCAGGGCCGTGCATTGCATGTATGCAGGGTCGTGCACCTGCATGCATGCACAGCCCTGTAGGCTTTAATTAGCTCTTCGGCACTTATGAGTTTTCTTCTTGTGGCGTGCAGCCACGAGAGCAGTTTTCAACTGTTCCCGTGGCAATGAACAGCTTGTTCGGCACCATGAGTATCGAACAAACTGAATTAGGCCGAGTTCAACACTATGGGTGTCGAACTAGCGTGTTCGGCAGTATGACTGGCGAACACGCTGGATTGACGTACAAAATTCAAAAATATTTTTGAATTCTGCATAATTTTAAAATTATTTTTTATATTATGCATAATTTGAAAAATTTCTCAAGAATATATGAAATATATTGAGGAGAAAAATCTTTACTTTTCATTCATAAAAGCATGTATGCATAAATATTTGGTCTTCGGTGGTTATTGGCTGTTGCGGTCCATTTGGGGTCTGATTTAGCTTTGGATTTGAGGATTTGGTGCTCTAAGATGCCTTTTTTTCTCCTTTGGCAACCTATCAACCTCACCCTTTACAGCGTGTTGGCTGCTGACCACCGTTCCGCTTGAGTGGGTCTGGCAGGCAAGGGTTGAGTTTCTTATGGGCTTTGGACTTCAGAATTTTTATGCTTTTATGTAGCTTATTTTCATTGGGCTTGTTGTTATGGTTTGAGAGTGTACTTCTGAGTTCAGTATATTTAATATTTTGACAAAATATATATATATATATATATATATATATATATATACACCACAGATACATTGTGACGGTTAAATTGGACTTGCTCAAATCAATTGGTATAATATAATCATTATACATGGAATGATTGTATTTAAAAATTTCTAAGGTTAATGGGAAGTTTTTATTAGGTTTAGTTTTCTTGTTCGAGTATTCATCCTTGGTGTTTGAACGAAGTTAAATCTTACAGAAAAAAGCAGAGAATTTTCACGTTCTAACTTGCAAACTAGGTCACTCCATTAGATACAAGATTGAGCAACACACAGGCAAGTGGACAGCATTCAATGAATTATAAAAGATGAACAAGGTAAACAAGATGCTACTTTGGCTCAACGCGAGTATGAGCAAATTCTTTCTACTTGAATATTTTGATTTTTCAATTTTATGACAACCAACCACAGCACATGTAATGGGATGTCGGCATTCGCCCTGTCTGACGAATGTACTCTGCCTGAGCTGCAGTTCTTTCTGCAGCCCTATTTTTCCTGGTTTCTGCTGCAGCCCGTTTTTCTTCTGATTTTTGTCTTGTGATAGAGAGCTTCTTTACCATCTTTGCTTGAGCTTGGGCTCGCATTTGTTCGACTTGGGCCTGAAAGTTTATGGATTTCAATTGCAAGTCAGCTAAAATTTGTGCACATCACATAGCGATCTCAGCGGTCATTTAAATCACAGAAGTCGCAAACTTTTACAAAGTTATCATTCTAGAGTTTATAACAGTGCAAACTTTGATTGCTCTGTAAATCGTTTGTGATGACTGACGCCTAGATTTCACAAAGTTGGCAATGGAGTTACTGGAAACTTAGGCCTTAACAAATTTCTCTCTTGCAATTTTCAAATAAGAAAGTCTGTTAAACAAGAATTTGGAGAAACTGTCATCATGACAATTAAAAGAATATTCACATACCTCTACTCTTCGCATCTCTGCCTCTAGTTTTGCCTTCTGCCGACTTTCCCATGCTTGAATTTTGATTTCTTCACCTTTATATCTGAAAGTTTCAAGCATGCTTCATCAGATAAGAACATAAAAAATTATTTTGTATCGCAAGATACTCAAACTGCTTGACATGTTCATCAGAATACTGCTTTAAATTTAATCCATGAGTGCCGGAAGAAACCTTGCAGCATGTTTAGATTTTTCTGCTTCTTCCCATGCAGATGCACGTTTTTCATATTCAATCGGTTCAAGCTCATCCCTATCAGCAGTCTTAACAGCAGATGCATTCTTCTCCTGTTCTTCTTTACTTGCCCAGGCAGCAATATTCATCTTGCCTAGCTGGACACCTAAGGCCATAATCTCCTTTCTGGTCTTCAGTTTCATTTCTTGCTCGGTCAACTCTCTTTTGCCGTTCTCAGAGGTGTGATGCATATCATCATCAGTCCCATGCTCCATAGGCGTTGGTGCTGGTGCCCCTGCCCGAGGTGTAGATGGGATAGAAGAAGTTGGGCTGCGCAGAGGAGTCGTTGCCCCCACAGGTGTAGCCGTCCTTGAGGGCTCTTGACTTGTAACAGGAGTCATTTCTGTTCCCATGTCTCTCATGCAGACTGATCTTATGACAGGAAGAACTGCAAAGCCATACCATCATATTATCAAGTGCAAAAAGAAACCTGGTAAAATGGACGAAAAGGGATTATGATATAGGGTGAGCTTATTCGACTAATTATACTATTCCCCTGAATCCCCTACTATACTTTTGCAAGCCCACAAATTAGAAGTTTTGGTCATTAATACGATCATCATAGAGAGGCTGTCATCAAACCATGACCCTAAATGATTAATTCACAGGTTCGAAAGCCAAACTATTAAGATGGCAAGTACCCAAATAAACATTATTGTGTAAGCATTCATATTATATTGGCATTTCTACTAGGGATTATGAATGAGGCGAAAATAATCAAGCATGGGAATGACAATATTTCCTTGCTGATTATTTTAATAAGGGGGATCAAATGGCAGGGTAAATGAAAACTACTAGCATGCATCAGAGAAAATTCAGTGTTTTCATGTGTTCTTTGAGCATAAATGCATATTCCTACATAAGGCAACATGGTACATGACTGTATATTCCTTTTCGGTTAGCAGAAACTTCTTAGTGCATTAAATCCATATGCGCAACAAAGCAGTAACCTTTATGGTTCTCTAAGTAAATATTACTCGGCAAATTTACCTGTTGCATCTTCTGCTAAACTTTTTGCATTACATATTTCTCTTTGATCCAGTTCCTGCAAGTCCTTGCTCTGAGTACACTGATCAATTAGAAGATTTCCCCCATATGCTTGACCAGAAACTGAAGAAGTTCCAGGGGGAACGAAGGAGAACTTCTCAAATGCCAATTGTGAAGGAGGCGGACCGAAATCAATGCGCTTAGTGTCTACTATCCTGCTAATCGAAGACTTAAGATCATGATTTGCTGATTCTGGAGCAACTCTCACTGTATTGGTCCCAAGCATCCGATTAGCTTGGTAGTGTAAACCATTTTTCTTCAAATTAGGCTGCACATTTTGCCTATTCATTATCCATTTCTCTGCATCATTCCACTTAGATGGCATAGGCCTTGAAAACGATCTAGTAAATTGATTATGTACTGATCTTTCCTTATGGAACTCAAAACTAGAAGAACTAGCATTACTATCATAATCAAGATTCTCATCTTCAAGTGATCTCATTGGATGAACTGCACTTGAATTACCACTTTCACCCTTTGAAAATTGCTGTATTTTACCACGACCCACGTTGCCATTTTCGTTTGGCAAGGTGTCCTTCGGCTGGCAAGATGTCTGATCGATTTGGCTGGGGCTAACCACCGTGTCTCCCGTAACAGTCACAGATGGCACTTCTAAGCTCGGAGCTGCAACTGTATACCACAGTTCAATGCAAATAAGTTCAAAATCTACTCAACGCTCCAAGAAGACAGAGGCTACACTAAATTAATTTAGAACCTAACATTTTATGCAAAACAACACCCAAAAGAGGGGAAGAATAGCAAGACCAACCTTCCTCATCATTGGATTCTAATAAGCTATTCTTGACAAATTCAGTGTCATCGAGCCTTGCAGGAGATGTCCTTGAAGAATTACTGTTTGATCCATCCCTCTTTCTGTTATAGTGAGGTCCCATGAGCTTCATCCTCAGCTTAGTTGGAGATATTATCCCACTCTGCATTTGATAAACAACAAGTTTTCAGGAAAAACAGCGACAAGCTTTTCAAGCTTGCACAAGATCTACTGAGCGCATAAAAAAACTATTTGAAGAAAAAACATAGCCTTGATATACAAAACATTTTCATTGCAAATTTATACAAGAAATTTCTCAAATTGACCCATTCAAGAATAGAAAAATCGAGAGAAATAGCCGTTAAAATTAGACCTTTGAATACATTTACATTAAAAATCCAAAAAGTCTCCAACTTGAAGTAATAGATGACAACTCCGGAATTAAAATTACAATTAAGAAAAAAGAAAAAGAAGCAAAAATACAAAACAAAGATCATCACGGAATCAGGAGAAAATAACTGAATTATTGGCTCACACTAAATCACTTCAAAGAAAAACTCCATGAGCCACCAGGAAAAGAAAAGAAACAAAACAGAGAACCCATTACATTGGAAGTTGCAAAAACATCAACGGACAAACAAAAACAGGACAAGGGTCTCTGGATGTGCTCTTCAAAATCTCTTCAAAGGACAAAAACGAAACATTACCTGAACTTTGTGTATCCTCTCGTACTCCATTAGATCTCTCTTTCTCTCTCTCTAAACTTTTTTTGAGTCTCTAGAATGAAGCAGCAGAAGAAGCTACGAGCATACGTCTCTCTCTGTCTCTTTGTTTCGAGATGTTATTGTAGCAGACAGGTCACAACTCACAAGTGCGAGAACTGTGCCACTATGAATCAAAGATCCAAGCTTTAGCTTCTCTTCTCTTCTCTTTCCTTGCCCCACTTCCGCTCTCTCCACGTCACCACCTGGGCCCACATCTCTATATTCATACACGAGGCAGGCGAGATTAATGGTGGTCGGCGATTTTCTAACTTGACCAGCCAAGTTATTGCTCATTTGTTTAAATGAAAAAAAATCCTCTTCTTTCCTGAAAATTTCTAATACTCCAAATTCAAATACAGACAAAATGCAAAAAATAAAAATAAAAATAAAAAGAGCAGGCTTTTGAACAGTGAGGCAATGATGGAAAAAAGTGGAATTTCACTTTGCTCTGTATAGTAAGCAGTTCATCACAGTAAGTAAATATGTCATTATCTTATCAATCACTGAAAATATATTACTAAAAAAAAGGCAATGTAATAACAGTAAAGAGTTATTTTCTTTGCTTTAATTATCACAGCAAAAACAATCCCCTTTGCATCATTCTCCATTATTTTCATTTTGACCACTTTGGATTTTTCTTGTATGCAAGGCATGACTCGAATTTAATGCACAAAACTTTAAAAAAAATGTTTAAAATAAGGAAATTTAAAAAAATATTTTAATTAAATAATAGTAATTTTCAAGTACTATCATCCAAAATCACACGGTATCAGGAGCAGTTAAGTTTACCCTTTCTAGGTGAAAAGCTTGGCAGAATAATTCTGAATTCTGCTTTTTTTTTTTTCTTTAACTCAAAATAAAATGCAAAATTAATAATGAATATTGATGAAGGAAAATGTATGGTTGAAGTCAGCAGTCAAAGAGAGTTGGAAGACAAAAATGCAGGCAAATTACCATTATCAATGACGTCCTTTTTCTTTTTCCATTGTTAATAGTTAATTGTTTATGTAACCTAGGAGGCGTTGAACAGTGTCAGACAAGGGTTCAGAATTCTATAATGTGACCCTTTGCCTTTGAACAGTGCCACTAATTTCTTTGTGGAGAGGGAAAATAAAAAAAATTTAAATTGGAGTAATGCTGTGTTGGAGATAGTTTAATGCGAAAATTCACAAATGTTTTTCCTTTTTAAAATTTTGTATGGAATAAAATAATTAGTTAAAATATTTATTATGAATTCAAAAAATATTAAAACAAATTTATATATTTTTTATAAAAAATTTATTTATTTATGTCTTATAAATATTTTGATCAATATTAGAAAAAATTTATAATAATCCTTTAAATACTCATTTTTTTTATATATTAGTATTAAATAATTTTAAAATAGTAAGGATATATATAGAAAATAAATATTAATATTATTTTTAAATTTTCAAAATAACAAATAATTTAAAAAATATATATTTTCTAAACAACTGTTGTTATTGGACAGATAGTATAAATCTAATTAATGATTTTTTATTGAAGGAGACATGAGAAAATAAATATTTAATAAAGTATTAGAATTATAAAAATACACTTAATTAAATAAAAAATGGAGGGAGCAAATAAGAATATTGTTATTTAAGTTGCTTTTATAATGAAAATATTATTTTTATTTTGTTATTTAAACTTAATATATCTTAGTTATGAATTACTTGAATTTTAAATAATTTAATAAAATATTGTTTTCTCACTCTAAATTACTTAATTTTTCTCTCTCTTTTTTTATTTATTTATTTTTTATATATATAATTTAAAATGACATGGAGGATTGCGTTGCCGGTGTCGTATATTCGGTGCAATGCACAGGTAATAAATTGGGTTTGACCCAAATATGAATGAATTGAGTAGCCCACTTCTTTGAACACATTCCTCACATGTCCACGTAGATAAGACGGCGCGGGCCCTACCTTCTTTATTTTTATGTTTTTGTTTCAACGATGGAATTATATAGATGGTCTCTCTCAATATCTTGCCAAAAGCTCATTGGGCCCTTTGTCTATAATACTTTAAACACCCCTCTAAAAAAATTATTATACTAATTACTATTAAAATATTTAATGATTATTAAAATAATTAATATTATTAAATAAATTAAAATATATTAATTTTAATAATAAAAAATTATTATATGCCTTCTTTAATTCCTTTCTCTTTTAAGGATTAAATCTAAGATGAAGAAGACTTTCTACTATACAATTCATAAGGGTTAATTTATTTTAAAATTTATAAATTTAATGATTAAATAGAATGACTATAAAATTTTAGATATAAAATGATTTTTTTAAAAAAAAGTGAAAAATGTGCACTTAGCATTCTTCAAATTTATAATTTAATTTATGATAAAAAAAATTTTAAATGTAACGACCCGGAAATCGATACCTCTCTGTAACGGCCCGAACCGCTATCGGCGCTAGGATCCAGATCGGCTTAAGGCCGCCTGGACCCGTAGCAAGCCAAACATACTTCCTATCATCTGGTCAAATCCCATACATATCAAAACTTTAACATGAAAACTGAAACATATAATGTAAATACCGAACTTGACCTGTATGCAACATAACTGAAAACATAAAGAACCCTCTACTAGAGTCCTCAAAACAACTCTAGCTGGGTCAAAATAACATACATCAAGCTGAGGTTACATCCAAAGAACTAGAACCTAACCTGTGCATGCATCAAACCACAAACATAAAACCTCCACTAGAGTTCTCATAAAAAACTCTAGCGTGGTACACAACACATGTCACCAGTTCAGTTCAAACACAACTCAACATCTAAAACATACATCATGTATTAAACAGGGACTAACCAAGTCTTAGGGCCAAGCACAGTACTAATATATAACATAACTCCACTATACTTGCATTACATTACATTTCATTATCTTACAATACATTAAATCAATTTACATTACATGTCCACACTAACACTATTCTAAAACATAAGTACAACCTTAACTCTTGAGACTTCCCGATCTTCCTCAGACCTGCAACACTGGGGTTAGGGGAGAGGGGTGAGCTAAAAAGCCCAGTGAGTAGAAACAAAGAAAACAATTCATTAATTACATGCTTTCATGAAATGCGTCATATTCGTGTAACTAGTGCAATCAACTTATTACATATAAACATGATGCATGAACATGCTTTAGGCATTTGATTTCGTAAAATAAAAGATTAAGTTTAGTTCTACTCACCTCTGGCAGACGCTGAACTGACTCTGCAACTGCTAACACTTATGGCCTCCTCGGTCCCTCGGGTCCAATCCTACACAGGTGGACTCGAATGAGGTGCCAAACACACTCTAAACAACTCACAAACAACTACCCAAAAACCCCCTAAAACATCACTTAAACATGCATAGAAAACAACCATGAAAAGGCTGGACAGGGCACTTTCGGCGGCACCTTCGGCGGCCGAACCCTCCCTCTAGAGACGAAACTCGGGCACTTTCGGCGGCACCTTCGGCGGCTGAAAATCCTTCTCCAGAGACGAAAGTCAGGCACCTTCGGCGGCCGAAAGTCTACTTTCAAGACAAAACTCAACTTTCGGAGGCAAGGTTAGGCGGCCAATCCATGCATTCAATGGCAGGTTCAGCGGCCGAAACTACCTTCGGCGGCCGAACCTGAATTCATCCAGAACTCAGCCTCTTATGCATTCAAGCCTCCCAAACCTTCCAAACACCCCAAAACAAGCACCCAGCCTCTTAAAACATGCATAAACCCTTAACCATGCACAAAGGAGCTTAAACAAGTTTAAACTCCAACAAAGAACATCATAAAGCATACATAGATAGCTTATGACCCACATAAGCCAAAACCATCAAAACAACCCAAGTCCTCACATACTCTCTCCCCATCATGCATACTCACTCCCACATGCATAAACTAGCTTAAACCTCCTACATATCATCACATAAACATATATAAACATACATTTGCATAAAAACCCACATAAAGCCTAACATGCATATCTACCCATACTTAATCATTAAAACCTCTTAAAACTTACTTAAAACTGCATGAAACGTAAAGGAAAGCATAGATCCACACTTACCTCTTGAAGATCGAGGGTTTGTGCGAGCTCTAACTTGGAGATGGGAGAAACCAACTCCTTGGGTCTCCAAGTTCCCAAAACTTGATCTAAGCTTGAAAACTCTTCAAAACAGCCATAAAACTCATGAAAACATGAAGGAGATGAAGAAAAACATGAAAATGACCAAAGGAGGACATGAACTCACCTGAGCTCGAGAATGGGGAGAAAACTCGCCCATTTCCGATCTGAGGGCTCTTTATAGGTGGCCTGGTCGAAGACCTTCGGTAGCCTAACGTGCCCCCTAAACTCATGCATGTTCGGCGGCCGAACCTTGGCTTGCTCAAACAAAGCTTTCGGAGGCCAAAAGCGCTCCCAAAACCTTTCCATGTTCGGCGGCCGAACTTCACTTTCGGCGGCCGAACCTGGCAAATAGCTCCTTGGTCTTTTCTTTTAAAAACTCAATTCTTTTCCATTTAAAACCATAAAATCATGTGAAAACATTTTAGAAACCACATTTTACCCTTCTAGAAGCCTCTGGCATCTTCAGAATTCCCGATTCCAATGGAGATTCCGCCGGAAGGTAGGGATTCCGATGCCGGAATCTAGCCGGGTATTACATTCTTCCCCCCTTAAGAACATTCGTCCCTGAATGTTCCACAACAAACAGGCAATCTCAATCATAACATCAAACATACATAACCAAGCAAGCAAACAAGCAAGCAAAACATAAAAACCTCTCTCCTAAAAGAGAGACACGAGTACTGCTGGAGTAAGAACTCCCGGGTCTTCCAAACCCACCTTTCCATACTGTGGTGATTCCAAAGGACTTACACCATCAGGATTCCTTGTTCCTCAACTTCCTGACTTATGTGTCCATGATCCGCACTAACTGCTCAACATAGGTGAGATCCCTTGAGATCTCCACCTCTGGTTCTTTTAAGAACCTCACTTGGATCTGACACGAGCTTCCATAATGCAGGAACCCGGAAATCCGAATGGACTTTCTCCATAGGAAATCACCCTTACCAAAAGAAACGCCTTAGCAGTACCCAACCTACTCCTGAACTCCACTGGCTTCCGCTGCGCTTCTTTGATCCTTTCCCTTTTCTCTTCATCTTTACTAACTGACTTCTTCTCACTGCTAACCCAAAACTAACTCTAACTCTCACAGGTAGTACCCGAATTTCATATCTATCTTGGAAAACAACCAGTCCCTACTAGCTGCTCCAATAGATCATCAATCCTACATGGGAATACCTGCCCTTGGTAGTGACCTTGTTTAACTGCTTACAGTCGTTACAAAGTCTCGAGGATCCATCCTTCTTTTCCCACAACAACACTAGAACACTCCAGGGTGAGGTACTAGGTCGGATAAAACCCCTTTTCTACCAAGTTTCACCCCTACTCTGACTACTACTTCTCTCTAACAACTGGCACTAGGGCTGGTTCCCTGACCTGACGGTTAAACTCTCAGACAAGAGCTAGAACCCTCTGACAACCCCTCCTACGCACCCTACGAGTCTAAAAGGCTGATAACAAACCTCTAGGCATCCCTACTGTCCCCTCAACAGACTACCTCTGACCCATCCTGTCCTCTGAACCTGACTACCTTGTCTCTGCAGACCAAGGTAGCACTACGAGTAGAAAAACCCAGTCCAACCCTAAACTGACGTCCAGACAGTCAAGTCTAGGACCTCAAAGTCGGGTGGAAGGCATTGTAATACCCGGCTTGAGTCCGGCATCGGAATTCCTGTAGTCCGGTGGAATCTCGGGTGTCGGAACCCGCGAGAAGGGTAATACATATGTTTTCTTATGTATTTTGCCTTGTTTTAAGGTTTTACGTATAAAGGAAAATGAGTTTTTGAAAGAAAAGAGCCAAGGGAGAAAATGGCAAGTTCGGCCGCCGAAGGTGACTTTCAGCCGCCGAACCTTGCATGGTTTCGGATTCACGTTTGGCCGCCGAAGGTGGTCTGGCCAGCCACCTATAAAAGGGCGCCAAGTCGGTGGAAGGATGATATTTTGCTTCCATCTTCAGCCAGAGGTGAGTCCAACACCCTGTATGTTTTCGTTTATTGTTATGACCAGGCTTAACATTATGAGTTCATAGATCAGAAAGAGTGCATGCACAGGTTAAGCCCTGGAGGAAAGAAAAGTTTTAATGATTTGACAGAAAATGTATGATCATGTATGGGATTTTACAGGTACACAAACAGTATAGCAGGCTTACTACGGGTCCCGGCGACCTTAAGTCGATCTGGATCCTAGTGCCGGTAGCAGTTCGGTTTTTGGGCTGTTACAGATTGGTATCAGAGCCCTAGGTTCACATGGTCGGACCTATAGAGATAGAGTTGGGCTCATAGAGGTTTAGTTGGTCAAGCACAATAGGAAAACATGTCCACGAGGATAGGATGTTAGTCCTATCTCTAGGATGATGTGTTATGCCATGATTTATGCATGGGCAGTCTTTTATATGTGTTGCTTATGTGCTCTGTTATGTGTTTGTTTCCAGAGAGTTAAGATGCGAGGAACTCGTCGATCCGCGAGATTGACTGGAGTCCCACCTGAAGGTGAGGGTACAGCTGCTCATCCTCCTGCATTGCCAAGGGTAAGATCTCAGAGGTCAAGCAGGGAAGGAACGTCACGAGACCCTAGAAGGTCTTCTGACGAGAGCAGAAGAGGAATAGGCAGAGGGGGAAGATCAGAAGAAGCTAGAGTTGCTATGGCGGAGGCTCAGAGTAGAGATGAAAGTATGGGTCTAGGAAGGTCGGAAGAAGGTATGGGGGAGTCTCAGGGAGGCGCACAGGCCTCGAGGTTTGGCTATCCACCCTTTCCACAGGGCCCAGGGTATCCGATGGGAGGCACGTCGGAGTACTCCAGCTTTGCCCCATATCCACCCTACATGCCATATATGCCCTATCCTTCCTTTTATCCACCATATCACATGTATCCACCCCCACCTTTTCATCCAAGTTCAGCATCGCCTAAATCCAGAGAAACAGTACCTCCACCACCACCACCTGAACCAGTAGCCCCTGTTGTGGAAGCACAGCAACCCAGTTCTTCAGGGGGAAACAAAGTGAAGATGACTGAGTACTTAAAGTTGGATGCTCCTAAATTCAACACGGGAGATGATCCCTTTGAGTATCTCAGTGCGGTCAGAATGATCACAAGTGAGTTGGGAGAGGATGATAGCAGGGCCATTGAGATGGCAGGGTTCACTTTAAAGTGCAAGAAAGCCAGAGAATGGTTCAAGAATTATGTGGACCCTAGAATGGACAGCATGACATGGGAAGAGTTCACCAACGAATTTGCTGGGTGGGCTTTCCCTGACAGTTCCAGGGAGTTAAAGGTTGTGGAGTTCGAACAGTTGAGACAGACGGAGGAGATGAGTGTTGATGAGTATACAGATAAGTTTCTGGAATTGTTACCATACGTGGGTCAGGCGTATGATACGGATCAGAAGAAGGCAAAGAGATATGCCACGAGGCTTCATCCCAGGTATTTCTCCTTGATTCTCCACGCGGAGAAGGAGAGTTTTCACTCCATTGTGGATGCTGCTAGAAAGATGGAGGCCAGTGCCATAAGTCAGGGAGTCGTCAAGCAACCAAAGGCACAGTTTTCTGGTGTTAAACCAGGTTCCTCCTCACAGAGTTCGGCGAGTGTGAGCAAGAAGAGATGGGATAAACTCAGAGGAAAAAGAGGCAAGTTCTGGAACAGGCTTAAGTCGGGTCTAGGAATGAGTAGCGGCTCCAGCGTTGGCACAGATATTCCAGTTTGCACTAGGTGTGGGAGACCGCACAAAGGAGCTTGTTTGTTGGGATCTACAGCCTGCTATAGATGTGGGCAGGAGGGACATTATGCACGGGAATGTCCTCAGGCGACTTTGGTTCCACCATCCCAGCAGATGAGCTCAGGAAGTGTCGTACAGTCAGTAGCTTCAGCCCGACCACCAAGCAGTGGCAGAGGTAGAGGAAGAGGGGCAGCCTCTTCATTAGGGATGGGTTCCCGAGGTGCAGGTCCGTCAGCTCCAGCACGGATTTTCACCATGACGCAACAGGAGGCAGACACTTCGAACACAGTGGTGTCAGGTAATCTCATCATTGGGTGTTCAGAGGTGTATGCTTTGATGGACCCCGGTGCTTCTCACTCTTTCATTTCTTCTAGAGCCGTATAGAGGTTGGGTCTGATGGTGTCCGAGTTAGAGTGTCCTCTTTGGGTTAGTGGACCCAAATGTGATCCATCTTTGGCAGAGTCAGTCTGTCGGTTCAGTCCGGTGTGCATAGAGAGTAGATACCTTCCAGCTGACCTTGTGGTTCTAGAGTTGACAGATTTTGATGTCATCCTAGGGATGGATTGGTTGTCTACGTATAATGCTACCTTGAACTGCAGGGACAAGGTAGTCCTTTTCAGAGACCAGGATTGTAATACCCGGCTAGAATCCGGCACCGGAATTCCTATTGTCTGGTGGAATTCGGGGTGTTGGGACTCTATCTAAGGGTAGGAGTTATGTTTTCTAAGTGTTATGAGGTGTTTTATGGTTTACAGTTTTATAGTTTTGAGTTGAAATTGACCCAAGGCAGTTGAGCCAAGTTCGGCCGCCGAAGGTAAGTTCGGCCGCCGAAAGTGCTCAAGGTTTGGTTTCCGCAGTTACGTTCGGCCCCCGAAGGTTGTATGAGTTTGCATGCGATTGGGCAGCCGAAACTGAGTTGGCCAGCCAGTTTTTGGGCATCCTTAGTCAGCATTTTGGACAGGTGTTATGTCCAACTTGTTGCCAGAAGCTTGGCCACGTCTCCCACGAGGTATTTGCTGAGTTTAAGCAGATCATGTAGGAGTTGGCTAGTGTTCAAGAGATTGTGAGAGTGTGGAAGCAAAAGTTAAGCTTTTGAGAGTTAGTACGGTTGAAGACGAGTTGATCTGTTTTCCTTGGATTCAGAACGTTCATCTTCCTGTTTATAGAGGTAAGGGAAGATCTGGACCTTGTTATATGTTTTCTGAAGGTTTTATGGGGATAAAGGAAGGAGATGCATGCTTAGGTTATTAATGAAGGTTTTGATGAGTTATGCATGTATACATGTTTCTGTGTTATGTTTGATTTGTTGTTTGGGGTTATTAGATAGGTTTGGACCCCTGTGATCATATACTTGAGTATATGTGTGTTGAATAGTGGACATATTCATGTTTGTAGAAATTGAAGGGAAGGAGGAGATGGTTTGCCGTTGAAGCTGAGTTCTGGATGAACTCAGGTTCGGCAGCCGAAGGTTCATTCGGCCGCCGAACCTCCTGCATGGTGGCTTGGTTGCCACAGCTTGCCCCCGAGTGTTTTTGCATGTTCGGCTCTGTTTGGGGGATTCGGCCGCCGAAGGTGCCGCCGAAGGTGCTTGAGTTTCGTCTCTGGAGAGGACATTCGGCCGCCGAACCTGCCGCCGAAAGTGTCCTGTCCAGTTTTCTTTTGCATGCTTTGCATGGCTAGTTGAGTAAGTTTAAGGGGATTCTTGGGGAGTTTTCGAGAGTTATTTCTACACTTGTTTGGTCCCTCATTTGAGTCCATCTGTATAGGTACAGACCAGAGGAACCAGAGAGAGCAGCAGTGAGTACTGCTCCAGAGGTTCAGAGCCTGCAGAGTCAGTCAGTCCAGATAGCCAGAGGTGAGTGGAACTAAACTTAATGTTTTTAATGAAACAATGGAATGTTTTAGCATATCTCATGCATCATGATTATGCAAATAGGTTGCCTGCATTAGTATTCACGAATATGTTGCATTGCATCGTTATTTTGTGATGTGAGTGAATGCTGAATGATCCAATAGTCTCAGACAGGAAGTCCAGGAGCCTTTGACTACGCCCTGGCAGGTATAGTGCAGTCCAGGAGCCTTTGACTACGCCCTGGCAGGTATAGCAAAGTCCAGGAGCCTTTGACTACGCCCTGGCAATGGTAAGTACAGAGGTGTTATATACACATATACATATATGACAGGAAGACCAGGTGCTCGATTCTACACCCTGGCACAGAGTTACTGGGACTATGTGGTGACAGGTTTACTCTTGATGTGGCTTGTCTGTGATATGGTGCATTCCATGAGATCATATTTTACTGAGATGTTTTACTGTTCTACTCACTGGGCTATAGAGCTCATCCCACTCCCTTAACCCCAGTTTTGCAGGTTCAGTATACAGTGTACAGGGAGGTACAGTCCAGCAGAATACAGGAAAAGTAAAGAGATCTGTAATAGCTTAGAGTGGACATGTAATATTAAAGAGATGTAATAGTTGTTGCTTGACCTAGTGATGTATGTTTTGTACATGATCTGTCTATGTATATATGTTTTCTTGTATGTGAAAACCAGGCTTAACAGGTATGGAATAACCCATCTAGAGCAAGCTCTAGTCAGGGATACAGAGTACAGAGTACATGAGTACAGAGTACAGAGATAGTGCATGCACAGGTTAAGCCTTGGTTCAGAAAAGAGTTTTATTTTCACAGAAAATGTATGATCATGTATGAGGTTTACAGGTACACAGAGAGTATAGCAGGCTTGCTACGGGTTCTGGCGGCCTTAAGCCGACCTGAATCCTAGCGCCGGTGACGGTCCATTTTGGGGTCGTTACAAGGATGGGTCAGAGTGTGTCTTCAGAGGAGATAGGAGGGGGACACCGCAGGGTTTGATATCAGCCCTCCAGGCTCGTAGGTTGTTGAGGAAGGGTTGTCAGGGGTTCCTAGCTCATGTAAGAGAGCTAGACAAGAAGTTAGGGAACCATCCTCAGTACCAGTAGTTAGCGAGTTCCCAGATGTATTTCCTGAAGAGCTTCCAGGACTACCACCTGATAGGGAAATAGAGTTCGAGATCGAATTGATGCCTGGTACCAGACCGATCTCTATTCCTCCCTACAGGATGGCACCAGCAGAGCTGAGAGAGTTGAAAGAGCAGTTACAGGATTTGGTAGCTAAAGGTTTCATCCGCCCGAGTACCTCACCCTGGGGTGCTCTAGTATTATTTGTCAGAAAGAAGGATGGACCTCTTCGACTTTGTGTCGACTACAGGCAGTTGAACAAAGTCACTACCAAGAATAAGTATCCTTTACCCAGGATCGATGATCTATTCGACCAGCTGGCAAGAGCATGTTGTTTTTTGAAGATAGATCTGAGATCCGGATACCACCAGTTGAAGATCAGGGAAGGAGATGTATCCAAGACTGCGTTCAGGACCAGATATGGGCATTATGAGTTCCTAGTAATGTCGTTCGGGTTGACTAACGCCCCTGCAGTATTCATGGATCTCATGAACAGAGTTTTCAGGGAGTACCTGGATCGTTTTGTGATCGTCTTTATCGATGATATCTTGGTGTACTCCAGGAATGCGGAGGAGCATGCCCAGCATCTACGGATAGTGCTACAGACCTTGAGAGAGCATAGCTTGTATGCCAAGTTCTCCAAGTGCGAGTTCTGGCTGAGAAGCATTTCCTTTTTGGGTCATGTAGTATCAGAAGAAGGTATCGCAGTAGATCCCAAAAAGGTAGAAGCAGTAGCCAACTGGCCTACACCCACTACCGTGACCGAGATCAAGAGTTTTCTGGGTTTGACAGGCTACTATCGGAGGTTCGTTCAGGACTTCTCGAAGATAGCTGCTCCTATGACCAGACTGACCAGAAAAAAAATCAGAAGTTCGTATGGTCAGAGGATTGTGATGAGAGTTTTGAAGAGTTGAAGAGAAGGTTGACTTCAGCACCGGTATTAGCTCTGCCAATCAATGATGAAGATTTCACAGTGTTCTGTGATGCATCCCGAGTGGGATTAGGTTGTGTGTTAATGCAGAATGACCGAGTGATAGCTTATGCTTCTAGACAGCTAAAGAAGCACGAGCTGAACTACCCGACACACGATCTTGAGATGGCAGCTGTTATCTTTGCACTTAAGATGTGGAGGCATTACCTCTATGGGATACAGTGTGAGATCTACACAGATCATAAGAGCTTGCAGCACATCTTGAGTCAGAGAGAGCTAAACTTGAGGCAAAGACGATGGGTAGAATTGCTCAGTGATTATGATTGCAAGATCCAGTATCATCCGGGTAAGGCTAATGTTGTAGCTGATGCCTTAAGCCGGAAGTCACTTGGCAGTTTATCCCACATCACAGTAGAAAGAAGGCCGGTGGTGAAGGACTTCTACAGGCTCATGGATGAAGGGCTATAGTTGCAGTTATCTGGTACAGGTGCTTTAATTGCACAGATGAGAGTTACACCTGTGTTTCTAGAGCAAGTGGCTCTGAAACAGCACGAGGACCCTGAGTTAGTAAAGATTGCCAGGACTGTTCAGTCTGATAACAGTGCAGAGTTCAGATTTGACAGTGAGGGAATTCTTCGTCATGGTAAGAGATTATGTGTACCAGATGATAGCGGTTTGAAGGAAGACATTATGAGGGAAGCTCATAGTGCGAGGTATAGTATTCACCCTGGAGCCACCAAAATGTATCAGGATCTGAGAAAGGTATATTGGTGGCCAGCAATGAAAAGAGAAGTGGCACAGTATGTGTCAGCCTGCGAGACATGTCAAAGGGTGAAGCTCGAGCACCAGAAGCCGGCTGGAATGCTTAACCCACTGCCGATTCCAGAGTGGAAATGGGAGAACATAGCTATGGATTTTGTAGTGGGGTTACCGGCGACGTCTAACAGACTAGACTCCATATGGGTGATTGTGGATAGACTCACTAAATCTGCCCACTTCATTCCAGTCAGGAGTAACTATTCTGTGGACAAGCTAGCGCAGGTGTATGTTGACGAGATAGTAAAGTTGCATGGAGTTCCAGTGTCGATTGTATCAGATAGAGGACCTCAGTTCACCTCCAGATTCTGGCGGAGTCTGCAAGCTGCTATGGGCACAAGATTGGATTTCAGCACTGCTTTCCATCCACAGACAGACGGTCAGTCAGAGAGGACCATCCAGACCATTGAAGATATGCTGAGAATGTGTGTGTTAGACTTTGACGGCTCTTGGAGGCAGCATCTACCTCTGGTGGAGTTTGCCTACAATAACAGCCATCATGCTAGCATAGGGATGGCTCCTTATGAAACTCTGTATGGGAGGAAATGCAGAACACCTGTGTGCTGGGAAGAGGTAGGAGAGAAGGCTCTTGCAGGGCCAGAGTTAGTTGAGATTACCAGCCAGTTAGTGCCTATCATCAGAGAGAGGATCAGAACGGCTGTAAGCAGACAGAAAAGCTATGCAGACATCCGTAGGAAGCAGATAGAGTTCCAGGAGGGGGATATGGTATTGCTGAAGGTGTCTCCAATGAAGGGAGTGGTTCGCTTTGGAAAGAAGGGTAAATTAGCTCCACGGTACATAGGTCCCTTTGAGATCTTGCAGAAGATCGGGCCTGTGTCGTATAAGTTGGATTTACCTGCATCGATGGAAAGAATTCACCCGGTATTCCATGTTTCTATGTTGAGGAAGTTTGTATCAGATCCAGAGAAGGTTCTTAGTGAGCCTGAGGTGGAAATCTTAAGCGATCTCACCTATGTAGAGCAGCCAGTGCGAATCTTAGACACTCAGATCAGAAAGCTGAGAAACAAGGAAATACCAATGGTGAAAGTTCTGTGGAACCACCACAACCTAGAAGAGTGCACTTGGGAGGCTCGGGAGTCCATGCTCTAGCAATACCCATATCTGTTTTAAGGTTCATTTTTCCCTTTTTCTATGTGTTTATGTATTTAGTTGTTGAGGAACATCCAGGGATGAATGTTCTTAAGGGGGGGAGAATGTAATATCCGGCTTGAGTCCGGCATCGGAATTCCTGTAGTCCAGTGGAATCTCGGGTGTCGGAACCCGCGAGAAGGGTAATACATATGTTTTCTTATGTATTTTGCCTTGTTTTAAGGTTTTACGTATAAAGGAAAATGAGTTTTTGAAAGAAAAGAGCCAAGGGAGAAAATGGCAAGTTCGGCCGCCGAAGGTGACTTTCGGCCGCCGAACCTTGCATGGTTTCGGATTCACGTTTGGCCGCCGAAGGTGGTCTGGCCAGCCACCTATAAAAGGGCGCCAAGTCGGTGGAAGGATGATATTTTGCTTCCATCTTCAGCCAGAGGTGAGTCCAACACCCTCCCTAGTTGACTTTCATGATCTTGCTCAAATCTTGTAAGGTTTTGAAGAGTTTTCATGTGTTTTTGAAGGTTTTGAGTGTTTTGAGCAAAAGAACCACATTTTGAAGTTTGGAGAGTTGTGAGGAGATTTCTCCATATCTCCACGTGAAGATCACTTGATCTTGTGTTTGGAAGAGGTAAGTTCAGATCCAGAACCTCTTTTACTGATTTTTGAAGGTTTTATGGGAGTTGTATGGATAGTATGCATGAATAGGGTTTTGGTTGAGGTTTTGCATGATTTTGTGTTTAAGCATGTTTAAGTGTTGTTTGATATGTTTCTTGGGGTTAGAAGTGAGTTTTAGCCCTTTTATGCATGTTTCATGGTAGGTGCTAGTTGGGAGTAGTTGATATGCATGTTGGGTAAGTTGGGGGGAAAGGTTTGCATGAAACAGAGCAGGGTTCTGTCCAGCGGGCAAAACCAGGTTCGGCCGCTGAAGGAAGGTTCGGCCGCCGAACCCCTTGTGGAGGCAGTTTCGGCTGCCAAAGGTTGCCCCCGAAAGCTAGGCTTTCGGTTTAGAAAGGGACGTTCGGCCGCCGAAAGATGAAGTTCAGCCGCCGAAAGTATATGAGTTTCGTCTCTGAACGAGACCTTCGGCCGCCGAAGGTGCCGCCGAACATGCATGAGTTTCGTCTCTGGAGAGGGGTTTCGGCCGCCGAACCTGCCGCCGAAAGTGCCCTGTCCAGCCTTCTTTTGCATGTTTTCTGTGATTGTTTTAGGATCTTTTAGAGGGCTTTTGGGGAGTTGCTTAGGAATGTTCTTGACTAGGTTTGGTCCCTCATTTGAGTCCACCTGTGTAGGTACGGACCAGAGGAATCAGGGAAGTCAGCCGTAACCTGCAGAGTTAGTTCAGAGTCTACCAAAGGTGAGTGGAACTTCTACATTTTACAAGGCTTATAGCATACTTCATGCATCATGATGATTCTAGTAGGTTGACTGCACTAGTTTCACGAATATGGCGCATTGCATTGCATAATACGATGTATATGATGAGATGGATGGACCAAGGCGACCCCAATAGCCCTAGCTCTGTGTAAGACCTGGCCGGGCCAGGCAAATTGAGGTTGTAAGACCTGGCTAGGCCAGGCATCCTCCCAGTGGAAATTTTGATGGTCATGTCTGTCCTTGACATGAAATGTCTGTGCTGTGATGCATTTCATGAGATCATGTTTTCATACCATGTTTTCTAGTTCTACTCATTGGGCTTGTATAGCTCATCCCTCTCCCCTAACCCCAGTTGTGCAGGTTCAGAGTCCAGAGGAAGTCCAGCAAGGTATGGAAGAAGAAGAGTACTGTAATAGCTAGTGTGGACATGTATGTAAAGAGATAGTGTACAGTGTATAGATTTGTGCTTGACTTATAAGAGGTGTAATCCCTTTGTGTATACACATGATCAGTTTATGTATGTTTTCGTTTATTGTTATGACCAGGCTTAACATTATGAGTTCATAGATCAGAAAGAGTGCATGCACAGGTTAAGCCTTGGAGGAAAGAAAAGTTTTAATGATTTGACAGAAAATGTATGATCATGTATGGGATTTTACAGGTACACAGACAGTATAGCAGGCTTACTACGGGTCCCGGCGACCTTAAGTCGATCTGGATCCTAGTGCCGGTAGCAGTTCGGTTTTCGGGCTGTTACAGGCATCTACCCTCAACTGACACTGAACTGGACCGGTAGACTGACTCTGCCACAGATGGATCACACTCGGGTCCATTGACCCAAAGAGAACATTCTAGCCCAGAAGCTATCAACTCAACCTCTCGACGGCTCCTAGAGTAACTAAGAAAAGAGAAAACCAAGGTTCACAAAAACATACACATCAGAACATTCAAAAGTGAGCGTACCTGACACCACCATGTTCGATGTGTCTGCCTCCTGCTGAGCTTGGGTGAAGATCCGAGCTGGAGCTGATGGATCTTCTCCGCGGGAACCTACTGAAGAAGAGGCCAACCCTCTTCCTCTGCCTCGACCACTAACCTGAACCACGGTTGGAGCTGCTGGCTGAGCCGCTCTACTTGAAGCTGCTTGCTGGGACTGAACCATCCAGGGCGCAATGGGACACTCACGAACCATGTGCCCTTCCTGACCGCATCTGAAACATGCTGTCGTCCCCGCGAGACAGACTCCCTTGTGCGGCCTACCGCACCTCAAGCATTTTGAACTGCCTGAGCCAGAGCTCGAACCACCACCTAATCCCAGACTAGACTTCAAATTCTTCCAGAACTTCTTCCTCTTCCCCTTCAGGGTTCTGCCCCACTTCTTACTTTTCGTGGAGGCTGTACTCAGCGTGGAGGGATCAATCCCCCCTGAACCTGAGATTCTGGAATCCTGAGTCTGAGCATCCTCCTGAGAATCTCCCATGCCTTCTTTTGACACTCTGATTCCCAAACTGACATCCCTTCTCTGAACCTCCAACTCTACTTCCCTCACACTAGCTGACATTCTTCTCAGAGCCATTCCTTCTCTGCTTACATCAAAAGACCTTCTAGGGTCCCTTGATGTTCCCCATCTGCTAACTCCCCACGACTGCGCTCTTGGCAGAGCAGGGGGAAAGGTGTCCATACCTTCCCTCTCAGATGGAACTCCAGTCGATTCCACAGATCGACGAGCACCTCGCATTCTGGCTCCTCTGAAGAACAACACACAAGCATACAAACAAGCATTAGCATCGTACGGTTCATATGAAAACACATGAACCTACAACATACATAGCATGCATAACATAACATACATAACATTAATGCACATGTATAAAATCATGGCATTTCACATCATCATTCATACAAGACAGGACTCAACATTCTATCCTAGTGGACATGATCTTACCTATTGTGCTTGCCCTTCTATGACCTCTAAACCAACCTCTTTCCGATGTGCAACACACCGTACTCTTGAGGCCCAAAACTCTGATACCACTCTGTAATGACCCGGAAACCGATACCCCTCTGTAACGGCTCGAACCGCTACCGGCGCTAGGATCCAGATCGGCTTAAGGCCGCCGGGACCCGTAGCAAGTCAAACATACTTCCTATCATCTGGTCAAATCCCATACATGATCAAAACTTTAACATGAAAACTGAAACATATGATGTAAATACCGAGCTTGACCTGTATGCAACATAACTGAAAATATAAAGAACCCCCTACTAGAGTCCTCAAAACAACTCTAGCTGGGTCAACATAACATACATCAAGCTGGGGTTACATCCAAAGAACTAGAACCTAACCTGTGCATGCATCAAACCACAAACATAAAACTTCCACTAGAGTTCTCATCGAAAACTCTAGCGTGGTACACAACACATGTCACCAGTTCAGTTCAAACACAACTCAACATCTAAAACATACATCATGTATTAAACAGGGACTAACCAAGTCTTAGGGCCAAGCACAGTACTAATACATAACATAACTCCACTATACTTGCATTACATTACATTTCATTATCTTACAATACATTAAATCAATTTACATTACATGTCCACACTAACACTATTCTAAAACATAAGCACAACCTTAACTCTTGAGACTTCCCGATCTTCCTCAGACCTGCAACACTAGGGTTAGGGGAGAGGGGTGAGCTAAAAAGCCCAGTGAGTAGAAACAAAGAAAATAATTCATTAATTACATGCTTTCATGAAATGCGTCATATTTGTGTAACTAGTGCAATCAACCTATTACATATAAACATGATGCATGAACATGCTTTAGGCATTTGATTTCGTAAAATAAAATATTAAGTTTAGTTCTACTCACCTCTGGCAGACGCTGAACTGACTCTGCAACTGCTAACACTGATGGCCTCCTCGGTCCCTCGGATCCAATCCTACACAGGTGGACTCGAATGAGGTGCCAAACACACTCTAAACAACTCACAAACAACTACCCAAAAACCCCCTAAAACATCACTTAAACATGCATAGAAAACAACCATGAAAAGGCTGGACAGGGCACTTTCGGCGGCACCTTCGGCGGCCGAACCCTCCCTCTAGAGACGAAACTCGGGCACTTTCGGCGGTACCTTCGGCGGTCGAAAGTCCTTCTCCAGAGACGAAAGTCAGGCACCTTCGGCGGCCGAATCCTTCCTTCGGCGGCCGAAAGTCTGCTTTCAAGCCAAAACTCAACTTTCGGGGGCAAGGTTAGGCGGCCAATCCATGCATTCAAAGGCAGGTTCGGCGGCCGAAACTACCTTCGGCGGCCGAACCTAAGTTCATCCAGAACTCAGCCTCTTATGCATTCAAGCCTCCCAAACCTTCCAAACACCCCAAAACAAGCACCCAGCCTCTTAAAACATGCATAAACCCTTAACCATGCACAAAGGAGCTTAAACAAGCTTAAACTCCAACAAAGAACATCATAAAGTATACATAGATAGCTTATGACCCACATAAGCCAAAACCATCAAAACAACCCAAATCCTCACATACTCTCTCCCCATCATGCATACTCACTCCCACATGCATAAACTAGCTTAAACCTCCTACATATCATCACATAAACATATATAAACATACATTTGCATAAAAACCCACATAAAGCCTAACATGCATATCTACCCATACTTAATCATTAAAACCTCTTAAAACTTACTTAAAACTGCATGAAACGTAAAGGAAAGCATAGATCCACACTTACCTCTTGAAGATCGAGGGTTTGTGCGAGCTCTAACTTGGAGATGGGAGAAACCAACTCCTTGGGTCTTCAAGTTCCCAAAACTTGATCTAAGCTTGAAAACTCTTCAAAACAGCCATAAAACTCATGAAAACATGAAGGAGATGAAGAAAAACATGAAAATGACCAAAGGAGGACATGAACTCACCTGAGCTCGAGAATGGGGAGAAAACTCGCCCATTTCCGATCTGAGGGCTCTTTATAGGTGGCCTGGTCAAAGACCTTCGGCAGCCTAACGTGCCCCCTAAACTCATGCATGTTCGGCGGCCGAACTTGAGGTTCGGCGGCCGAACCTTGGCTTGCTCAAACAAAGCTTTCGGAGGCCAAAAGCGCTCCCAAAACCTTTCTATGTTCGGCGGCCAAACTTCACTTTCGGCGGCCGAACCTGGCAAATACCTCCTTGGTCTTTTCTTTTAAAAACTCAATTCTTTTCCATTTAAAACCATAAAATCATGTGAAAACATTTTAGAAACCACATTTTACCCTTCTAGAAGCCTCTGGCATCTTCAGAATTCCCGATTTCAATGGAGATTCCGCCGGAAGGTAGGGATTCCGATGCCGGAATCTAGCCGGGTGTACATTAAATATTTATAATAAGTAAAAATTATCATTGAAATTTAATGAAATATATATTTTAATTCCTAATTCTAAATTTAGTCGTTGGATTTTTTTCTATCAACAATATAGACTTTTGATATCAACTTTATATTTTTAGTTTAATCTTTTTATAAATTGATTCATAAATATTTAATTAATTACAAATATAGACCCTTACATTCTTACAAATTAGATTTCAATATTTATTAAATTTTAATATATTATTATTTTAAAAAATAGAATACAAATTAAATAAATAATATGGCAATTTATAAGTTTTACTAGGATGAAGAAGTTGGATGGATAAAAGAGTTTTAAGTTTGAATTTGTACACATAATAACGTTCATATTTTAATTTGATTTTTTATTTTAAGATATTATATTTTAATAAGCTTATAAATATAAATAATTATAATATTTATGGATTAATTTATAAAAATATAAGGATGCATTGTAATTATTATTAAAAAATTATAAAATTAAATAAAATGCAAGGCCTAGATTGTATAAGAATTAAATTGTAATTTATTATTAATGATCTGAGATCCAGAAAAATAGGGTTCTATAAGAGTTGTGTAAGCTTAGTCTGAAAGGAGAATATTTTCCCTCTTTTATCCTTTTCCTTCGTCTGTCAGTGACGTGTAACGGCTTTACTGCCATTGGACCACCTGTCTTTGCCATACGGATACGGACGTACGAAAATATCAGATTTCTGTTTCATGCGTAACGGCCATTTAATTTTCTTTAGTACGCATGCGGATGGACCTACAAGGTGAATGGGCTGGCCACATTTTCTCCTCCGAACCGGACTGGAAGGCGAGATTAGGACTGAAACCTAGGGGAGGTCTGAGCTGCGAGCCGGAAAGACTGAGCCGACCCGATTTGAGAGGTTTAAGAAGGGGTCCGGTCTTAAGGCCGAGTGGGCTGGACCTGATTCATGCGGGGGCGTAAAAGCCTTCAGGTAAAAGACTGTCGTCATGGGTCAAGCCTCAGACCGGGATAGTGAAATCCAGCGGTTATCAATTATAATAATATTTTAATTGAATATTTACTTTTAGTAAATATTAAATGTCAGTATCAAAGTTAAAGACGCTAAATATAATTTTTTTTAATATTTTTTTTAAAATAAAAATTAAAAGAGTAGAATTTGAGATTTTTCAGATTTACTCAAATATATTCACCACTAAATTAAAATTACTCAAATATATTCACCACTAAATTAAAATTGTGATTGCAAATTTTTTTAAATAGTAGATTTATATAAATTAATAATTTAGAGATGCAGAGAATAATGTGATTATAACAACCACCATTCTTATTAATTTAATTGATTCTTTTATATATTAAGGAAGAAAAGAAAATGCAACTGGATGAGGTTTTCAAAAGACAAAAATATTGTTATTGTTATTATTATTATTATTATTTCATGGTCACATTTTTAATTCCGTAATTAATTTCTTATATGAATGGTATTCATTTGTCTTTAATTCCTTTTTGAAAACTCGATAAAACTTACATATTAAATTTATTAATATAGATTATATATAACCTTTACAGAGGATATGACTCTAATTACAGAGAGTTCTATTTACAATAATTTTACAGATGATAAAACTCTCAGCTGTACAGAGTTCTATTTATAGTAAATTAATTATGTTTAAAATATAATATTTATTCTATTATTCCCCCTCAAGTTGAACTATTTATAGAAAGAGGTAGTCAACTTGTTTCTGAAATCTTGAAATCGTATCTGTGTTAATGGCTTGGTAAGAACATCTGCAATATGATTTTTCATGGATATATAGCAAATTTGAATTTCATTTGCTGTAACTTTCTCATGAATGAAAGCAAGATCAATCTATACATATTTCATGCAACTGTAATAGACTAGATTGGCCTTAAGAGATGTAGCTTCCAAATGATCACACCACAAAATTGGAATTATTGGTTTCACATCTAACTCACACAACAAATTACGAAGCCAAAATACCTTAAACGTTGTATTTGTTACAACACGATATTCTGCCTTTGTGGAGGACTGAGAAACTGTGTTTTTCCTTTTTTGAACTCTAAGAAATAAGATTACAACTAACATAAATTGCAAAACCAGTGGTGGATTTTCGATCCTCTACACTTCCAGCCCAATTCGCATCACTATAAGCCGAGATGTTAGATGGGTTGGTCGGTTTGAGCAGCAGTCCATAAGTAGAAGTCCCTTGTAAGTAACGAAAAACTCGCTTTACCTCTGATCAATGATCTTTAGTTGGTTCTTTCATATATTGTGTTAACTTGTTGACCGAATAAGAAATATTAAGTCTTGTAAAGGAGAGATATTGAAGACTACTGATAGTGCTATGATATAATGTAATATCAGCAAATTTACAGAATTTACTGACACTAGATTTCGATAAAGCAACTGGGATTGAAATTGGCTTGGATGCATGCATGTTGACACATTTCATCAGGTCTAAAATATACTTGTAATACCCGGCTAGACTCCGGTATCGGAATTCCTACCGTCCGGTGGAATCTCGGATGTCGGAAACCTCTAGAAGGGGTAAAAGCATGTTTTCATGGAATGTTTTCATGTTTTAATGATTTTAAATATGATTTTAAAAGAGTTTTTGCATGAAAAGTCTTTGGAGGAAAACCCAGGTTCGGCCGCCGAAAGTCAAGTTCGGCCGCCGAACATGCATGCGTTTTGGAGGCACGTTAGGCCCCCGAAAGCATGAGTGAGGGAAGTCCAGGTTCGGCCGCCGAAAGTCAAGTTCGGCCGCCGAACATTGCATGGATTCGGAGGCACATTCGGCCCCCGAACGTGGCCTGGCCAGCCACCTATAAAAAGGGGACTTAGCCGAAATGGGTGAGTTTTCTCCCATTTTCGGCCACAGCTAGCTTCCAACCTCCCTCTCCCAAATCTTTTGTTCTTCCTCCAAATCCCCACCATTTTTCTTAAGTTTTGAGCTTGCATTGAAGGTTTTGAGCTTTTAAAACAAGTTTTGGAGCTTGGGAGACTCAGGAGCCCATTTGCTTGGATCTCCGAGTTTAGGTCGTCTCTCTCTCGATCTTCAAGAGGTAAGAGCCGATCTTGAGCTCAATGTATGTTTCTAACAAGTTTTAAGTAGATTTTTGGAGTAGAAATGCATGTTAGGGTTATTTGAATATTTGGGTTTATGTTATGATTTTGAACAATGTATGTTGGTTTTTGTGTGTTTGAAGTGTTGTAGTTGGGGTATATGATAGTTTGAGACCCCTAGGTGTAATGTATGATATGTATGCATGTTTTAGAACTAGTTTTTGCATGATTTGAGCTTGGGAGGCGAAATGTGCATAGAGGAGCTGAGTTTCTGCCCTTCGGGAGAAGCTCAGGTTCGGCCGCCGAAGGGATTTTCGACCGCCGAACCCCCTTTGAGGAGGCAGCATTCGGCTGCCGAAGTTGCCCCCGAAAAGAGACTTTCATCTCTGTCTAGGACTTTCGGCCGCCGAAGGTGCCGCCGAAAGTGCCTGACTTTCGGATCTGTCCAGGACTTTCGGCCGCCGAAGGTGCCGCCGAAAGTGCCCTGTTCAGCCATTTCATGCATATTTCTATGTGATGTTTTCATGATGTTCTAGGGGGTTTTTGGGGAGTATTTTAGAGTCCTGTTTATGTATGTTCGGTCCCTCATTTGAGTCCACCTGTGTAGGTTCGGACCCGAGAAATCAGGGACCCCAGCAGTGAGATAGCTGCTTCAGAGTCTGTTGAGCTTCAGCCAGAGGTGAGTGGAATAAACCTTAAGTTTTTAAATAAATGAAATATAACTTTTTGGAGCATGTTCATGCATCATATATGCCATGTGATATTTTAGGTTGTTTGCATTAGTATTCACGAATATGTTGCATTGCATTATATGATGTGGATGCGGATTGGCTATTGGATGATCCTCTAGTCCTCCTATGGTATGATATGATGATGATACGGTATGGATTGCCAGTGAGGCCCATTCTACACCCCTGGACTATGTTAAGAGAAAGACCAGTGAGGCCCATTCTACGCCCCTGGCATATTGGAATGTTATGTTATGTATGTAAGAGAAAGACCAGTGAGGCCCATTCTACGCCCCTGGCACGATTGGACTATGTTGAGGACTATAGGTGACAATACCATCCTTATGTGATATGTTTGTGATGTGTTGCATTTCATGGAAGCATGAAATATTTAATATATGTTTTCTCTATTCTGCTCACTGGGCTTTATAGCTCACCCCCCTCCCCTAACCACAGATGTGCAGGTACAGGGTAGATCAGGAGGTTAGCCAGAGCATGGAAGTTATGTTTATGTAATAGTTAGATTGTGGACATGAAAATTGTATTATGATGTAATGTAAAGGTGTTTTAAGCTATGTTATGTAATTTGAATATTGAGGATAGAGTTGTGCTTGACCAATACAGATTGTTAATCCCACTTGTATGTACATGGTCTTTATGATATGAGATATGAGGTTATGTTTCAGCCAAGCTTATGTATGATGAGATACCCCATTGGAGCATTTTGATGAGGGCTCCAGTGGAGGTTTATGTTACGTTTATGTTTATGTACAGGTTGAGCTTGGTTGTTATATGAGAATGTTTACAGGTTTATGAGTATTGTTGATCATGTATGGGATTAAACAGGATTACAGGTTATGTCAGGCTTGCTACGGTTCCCGGCGGCCTTATGCCGATCTGGATCCTAGCGCCGGTAGCGGTCCGGATCTTCGGGTCGTTACAATACTTAGTTTGCATGAGCAGTAAAGTAGCTTTCGACTAGTGCTCTTAAATTCAAAGGAAGTATCGAAACTTTTCCAAGTCTTTTAGCAAAAATGACTTCGCCAAATGCCGTTCCACCTGCTGAATTAATTCAGAACTCTTGCTTGTCAAGATAAGATAATCTACATAGGCTAAACAATACATAGCATGTCAATTTGATCGAAAAATGAACAGTGAGTGTTCTAACTTGGATTGAGTGAAACCAAACAAAAGGAGAGAATCTTTCAAACAATTATGCCATTATCTTGGCACTTGTTTTAGCCTGTAAAGAGAGCGATGCAACTTACATATATGATGCGGTTTGGAATCATCAACAAACTCATGTGGTTGTGTCATGTAAACTACCTTGTTGAGCTTACCATGTGGAAATGCATTCGCAACATTATATTGCTGAACATCCCAATTACGAGGAATCGCAAGACTTAAGACTGTGCGGATTGTCATCACTTTCACAACATGAGAAAACGTTTCTCCAAAATCTACTCCTGGCCTTTGGTGGAACCCTTTTGCAACAAACGAGCTTTGTAACGAGCTATAGAACCATCTGAATTTTCTTAAACTCAAAATACTCATTTTCTTCCAACCACATTCGCCCCTTGTGGAGGTACAAGAAGTTCCCAAGTCCCCAGTTTCTATAAAGAATTGAGTTCACTTGTTAATACTTCACGTCACTCACGATACTTCTTAGCTCCGGTTACTTAAACATGTAACAAATGAGGAGCAATTGCAGCAAGAACCTTCAGTTTGGAGTGTTCAGTTTGTGACCTAGTCAACATGGAGTGGGTACGGGTGGAGATTGGAATATGGGGTGTAGGTAAAGGGAGGGGAGGAATAATGGATTTAGATACAGCAGGTTGAGTGGGAGTTATATCTATTAGTGAAGGAGATGTAGTAGGTTCAGTGAAAGTGGGTGCGGGAGATATAGAAGGAGCTAGATTAGTAGTTGAAAAAGTTTCAGCAGCAGTTTTAACTGGAGGCGGTTTCGGGATTAAGTGAAGAGATGAAGGTTCCAAAATACCTTGGCTTGTGTTGGAAGGATAGTGAACAACCGGCAATGGCACTTGAGAAGATTTAAATGGAAAGTGAGTCTCATCAAATATCACATGGCGAGAAATAAATAGTTTTCTAGTATTAATATTATAACACTTATAGCCCTTGTGAATGGAGCTGTATCTAAGAAAAACGCAAGGTGCATAATGGTTTTCAAGTTTATGATTAGTATATGGATGCAGGAAAGGGTAACACAGGCAACCAAAAACTTGAAACTCATGTAAGTCAGGCTTTTTAGAGAATAATTTTTCAAAGGGAGATAGATTAGCCAGCAATAGTGTAACAACATGATTCATTGAATAGACAGTAGACTCAAAAGTAAAATCTCAATATGACAAGGAAATAGATGCACTATTCATCATAGCAAGGCTAGTTTTAACAATATGATGATGTTTTCTCTCCGCACAACCATTTTCTTGTGGAGTATACAGGTAGAAGACTCGTAAATAAATACTATTGTCAGACAAATAGTTCGATAGAGACTAAAATTCTCCCCCCAATCACATTGAAACATTTTAATTTAACAAAAAATATATTCTCAACAAGAGCACGAAACCAAACAAAGGTAGAATAAACATCAGACTTGCGTTTTAGACAATATAACCATGTATATTTGCTATAATGATCATAAAATAAAACATAATAACGGTTGCCATTAAGAGAAGGTACTGGAGAAAGTCCCCAAACATCGGAACAAATAAGTTCTAAAGGAGTAGTAGCTCGAAATGAAGACAAAGCAAAAGAAAGTTTATGCGACTTGCTAATAGTACAAGATGAACATAATGACTTCTTATTGGAATACAAAATAATATTATTGTGACGCAAAGTAGACAACACAACAAGATCATAAGCATGCCCAACCTGTGAATGCCATGAGTGAAAAGAAACATGATGCACGGAAGTAGAAAATGCAGTATCACTAGATAGTTTATAGAGATCGCGATCAACTGGACCTCTGTGAAGAACTTTCCTTGTGCGAATATCTTTAACAAGAAAATAGTCAGAGAAAAATTCAAGTTAAACCTGATTATTACAAGAAAAATTTCGAACCGACAATAAACTATAAGGAGAATGCTTAGAAAATAGAATATTATTTAATCGAAATTTTGAACCAAATGGAAGAATAGAGCTACCAGTATGAGAGATGAGAATTGTTTTACCATTGTTGACCGTAACTTCATTCGGACCATGATACTCAGACTCAAGAGAGAGATTATTGGAATACCCAATAAGGTGGTGTGTAGTGCCTGTGTCCACTATCCAAAGTTGGGAAGAATTATCAGAGCGAGATGTTATATGGTGAGCTTATGAATTGGTTGGATTTCGACATTGAGTAGGACACTGTCTGGAGATATGTGCAGTTCCATTGCACTTTTAACAGGTCACAAAGCTAACAAATTATCTAGTATTATAATTATTCACAGCGTGAGACCAATGCGATCTCCCTCCGCGCGAAGACCTTCCTCTATGGTTGTGAGAGGAGGAAGAGCTGCGCGATTAATCACGAGAGACCATCAAAGCAGTAGATGGCAGAGAGACTTTGTTTGTTTTAAGATTCACCAGTTGCTTCTCCTCTAACATTAGCAGTCCGAGCAGATTATCAAATGAGACAGATTGTAACCTTGCCTCAATCGACCTCACAAACGGCTGATAATTCGAACGTAAACTATCAAGTATCGCCCCAACCAAGTCATCTTTAGAAAAGGGCTTTGAAGAGATTGTAATTGATTCGAAAGAACATTTGCTCATGCCATATGCACCTCAACAGTCTCATCATTCTGTGCAAGGTGATGCACAATACTCTTGAGATATCGAATTTGGGTGGCTGAACCAGCAGCATAAGTCGATTCAAGCTTGATCCAAACATCCAAAGCTGTTGAAACTCCAGTTACATTATTCATCACACTTTCGAAAAAAGAGGAAACTAACCAACTGAGAATAATTTGATTATCATGGAATCAAATTATATGATTTGGATTGGATTCACACAAATTCGGCAACAAGGCAGGACGTGGAGTATAGGTTTTGTCGATATGTCTCTCAAGATTATACCCACGCAGAAGCGGGAGTATTTATATTTTTCAAACAATATAATTCACAAAGTTGAGCTTGACACCAACTTGATTGGAAATGTTTGGAATAGAAAAAGCGGATGAGGTAATATGGAAGAAATAAATGGAGTAATTGTACTGTCAGTCATGGTTAACATAGAGAAAAGCACAAAACGGTTTAAAAGAAATAAAATCGAAGAAGGTAGAAAAATGGCTGTTAAGCCAAGAGGGCTCTAAAACCATGAAAACTCTAATAAAACTTATATATTAAACCTATTAACATAGGTTATATATAACCTTTATAGATAATAAGGCTCCCAACTGTACAGAGTTCCAGTAACTTTACAGATGATAAAACTACAAATTTCTATTTATGGTAAATTAATTATATTTAAAATATAATATTGATCCTATTACCACCCAATCCATTTCTTTCCCTCCAAAAAAATTCAAATATTCAACAACCATCAAAGAATTTTAGGACCACATATGGCTTGGACCAAGTTACACATGGATCATCATGGAAAACAATACCTCTAATTTAACCTTAAGATTTAAGTAAGTTAATGCAATTAATTTTTTTATTAAAATTTAATAAAAAAATTATTTTTATTGCACTATAGCCTTTATTCCACAAAATCCCAACCCCTATAGAAGGGAAAAGAAATGTGGGACATGCAATGGAGAGAATATTTGAAAAAAAAAAGTTTGACTATAGAATGAGCTATATATATAATATACAACTCAAAATCTTTCAGCTTTCTCATAATATGGGTCCCTTGGATCATTACTTCGTTGCCAATCTTTGAAAGTTGTTTTTTTTTTTTAAAAAATCCTTTTATATTCTTAGCTCAATCAACGGGATTATGGTAGTTAGGTTTGTGGTCAATGATGATGTATAGCCTTTTGGAGGGAGTTGAAGCTAGATGGAGAAGGTGCCAATCCAAAAATCTCAATAATTCTCAACGTGGGTCATGTCTTCTTTTAATAAGAGGCCAAAAGTGCCTAATTAGGAGAGTTCTTCAAACTAGTAGTTTTGAAGTTTTAATTACTTTTAAATGTGGGGCATGTGAGAATTATTAAGGCTAACGTTTCCCAATTTGAAAGGCTTGCTTAATTGCCTACTGAAGTTGGGCACTTGATTTTCACAAGTAAATTAATTAATGTGAGTTATTACGATTGATGATTAAATTGACAGCTTCTGTGATTGAAACCCTATAGAACAAAAAGGCAAAACACATGCAACCCAATTCAATTCATTTGATTTTTTTAGATGGTTTTCTTTAAATAAGGTCAATGATTCCATAGTAGATGAAATCAATATTCCTCTTAGAATTATATTTTTAGTGGGTTGATTCCATTCAACATGATTTAGTCTCAGTCTAATAAATTAATAGTACTTTGTTATATAAAAAAAATCCAACCCATTTCATTCTAAGTCGTTTTGCTAATTAGTAATGGGCCTTTTTGGCCCAGACAAGCTGGTCTTGGATCTCCATTGGATCCAGCCCAATTCAACCATTCAAAGGAAAAGTAGATTAGAAACTCTGGTGTTTTAGTTAAATGTATCATTCTTTCATTCTTGAATTTTATTTATATATCACCAAAAAGACCTTGATTTTAATGTAAATCATGTGAAGGAAGAAGAAAATATACACAAATATATGTTAAAGTTGTAGGAGTTTGTGAACAATATAATTTACATCAGGAACATTTTTGCACAAAAGGGTATTAAAACCTATGTAGGAATAATCAATAATGATTCTTAATCTTGCATAATTACCTGGGATTTTTCTTTTCTGGTCTCTTCATTTTGTAACATCATATGAGAAGGAAGATGTTGGTAACTTAATAGGTTGTCGCTGCTGACAAAAACTACCCTAAAAATGTCATACTTAATGTCAAGAGAAAAACGTTCAAGGTAAGGAAGCATTGTCTTTCTGTGGTCAGAATTTATAATCCATGAGTAACAGAACTGGAGAGATTTCCACACGTACAGTGATACCACTCTAGGCATGGTCTGGCAATTCAGGCAAACTCCTGCACTTACTCCTTCCATCTTCAGGAAGTGGGATTTGAAGATTGCTAAATTTGCATACGACAGGTCGTTTATGTCTCCTGATTGTGGCACTATTACGTTCATGGAAATTGCATCTCCGGTTGAAAACTTTGCAGCTGAAGACCCGTCTCTTGATTCTCCGGCGTAAGCATCAAAGAAGCCATGGTCAGTCAAGATTGCCATGCTTGATATGCTTGTTAACATTGATAACTGCGGGAAAAACAAATTCATATATAGGAAGAGTGAATGAGAATACAATGCTGAGACCATAATATAACTAGATTTCAACAATAACATCATGCATAGTACTACATTAAATTAGTACAAAAGTGTCGTTAAAATTTTAGGTTACAAACTTTATATATGATCTTAAGAAAGTAAGGAAAATGCATAGAAAATCCAGAAGTGAGTCAATAGACTTACAAGGGCTGAAGTTAACAACTCTTTGTTCTCACTAGATTTCTTCGTCCATGCTCCGTACCATATGATCTGAAGAGAAAATCGAACCAATTATGATCTCAGATGTTGACTTGATATCAAATATGGCAGACAAAATTAAACCTAACCCAGATAATTAAACCTAGGAAATACAGTAAGTTTTTTCTTACCATATTTCCATGGATGCTTCTGAAAATGGAACTCCGAACACAACCAAGACTCTCAGTACTCCCAGAGAAGTGCTTAAGCGTATCAACAAACTCATCAACTAAAACTACTGTAGGCCTGAAGACAAAAAAACTTGTATCCAAATTCCTGTTGTTGAAAGGCACAAAGCATGCCATGATCTCTATTCGCTTGCTTCTGTCTTCTGTCTTTTGTTTTTGGGTTCCTGTCTCTGAAAATGAATCAAGAGATGGCAATAAAAGGGTAAAGGGCTCTTGAAACTTTGACGGAAAAGATTGTATTTGAAATTTGGGTGTGGATTATTAGATTGAGAGTCTTTATTGGAAGAGGAAATCAAATAGTCATGGGAATTATCTGAGCTTTTTAAAATCCAGGAGAAGAAAACTAAGACACTCATTAGTCTTGTGCGTGCTTTGACTGCTTTTCTAGAAGTTAACGTATCAATTACAACAGCAGAAGAATCAAACTTGCTATTAAATTTAATTCCAACCAAATTAAGGAGCCATTAGCTAATCAACTCGGCTTTTATCAGAAAAAGTTTATAGCAACTCAACACCGGACCGGCCGAGAAGAGCATGCACAGAATAAGGTGGTAAAGATCCACTTAACAAACAAGTTACAATAATGGTTTGATTTTGTCCTTGAAGCCGAATGTTCGTTGTTTTTATTTTTATTACCATTAAATTTGTGGTGGATATTTATTAGTCAATAGGAGAGGTGGAAGATGAACGTAAGGTATAGGTTGTAATTAAGAAAGTCATAGGTGGGTTAAAAATCTGAGTCCAACTCGTACGTTTAGTTTTAAGCAGTGGTCTAAAATGCTCTGCAGTTTCCACGCAAATTCCAGGGGCGCCCCTGATGGGGACTCGCTTTCACCTAATACATGTGTTGCTGCCTTTTTCAATTTGACACGTAGTTGACCAATTCATCTTCTTTATATCTTCTTCATAATAACAATAATAAAACACAGAATCCAGGTTTATATTTACGCACTTAAGCAATAAAATAATAAAACAGCCGAAAATACTACAGAAGAATGGAAGTGGTCACCGCCAAATCGCCATGGAATGAGAATTGGGATGGTACAAGGATCTGATAGAGATAGGAGCAACGTGTTAGCAATGGATTCGTCCAGCACAGCAATATCTCAACAATGAGACGATGATCATTGAGGAAATCATTGTCCTCAAGTTCATTATTTGTTCCAATTAAAAAAACTCTGGATTTGGACATAAGCTCTTCACAGCATCAGGGGACTGGAGACTAGCAGTCCAAATTACACTACATCCCATAAAGAATTTAAAAATGGAGAACTTCAAAAAAAGAAAAAATTGAGGAAAGCTGGTGTGACTATTGTGGGAGTTATTTGCAGATCTTTTTTTTCAGAAGCTATAAAAGAAATTGCACTGCATTGAGATGAAAATATTTATTTATTTTTTTCTCATGTAAAAGAAAAAAAAGTTGATAATAGTATAGAATAGTTCTAAAGAAAAAAGGAAAATAGAATGAGCTATTGGGCTAGAATGCGCTATTGGGGGAGCATAATTTCTATCTGAACAGGCTCACGCCGAAGCTATTCGAGCTGGGCAATCAATCTGCAAGTGTAGGTGGAAGGAAAATAAAATTAGTTATAATATTTTTTTATCATTTAATTACAATTTAAAATAAAAATAATTAAAATATAAAATCTCTTTTACCAATTGAACCTCCATATGATATAATCTAATTTTTATGGGTATTTAAAATTAAACTTGGGTTTATGTTTTATATAATTATGATTTATATTTTGATAATATTAAATCTATAAAAATAGTCAGGAAAATTATGCTTTTGTTATTATTTTTTCTAAAATTCTTCTTAAATGCAATTGCTAATCAAAACACTTCTTCATTACAGCTTCGTCTTTAACGTATGTTGTATGATAAAATTTCTCTCACGCTAGGCTCTCTCTCCATTAGTGTCGGCAGTGATGCTGATTAGGTCTTTGCATGTAGCATTGGGATATTAACTTGTTTGTTTTACGCTGTGGGTTCCTAGTGAAGTAGAATCAATCATACAACTTTCAGGGATGGCTTTATGTATCATCATCTACCTAGTATTGGTGAGACAGACAGACAGAAATAATGTTGTTTCCTTTCAATGGCTTAATCAATCATCAACTACCTGTTTGCTTAATTAGGACAAACATTGAATGGAACCCAGAGCCATTTCTGCCTAGACAGGAAGTTAGGGAGTCTTGAAACATTGCTTAACTGGTCCAGTAATGGAGATATTGAGAACCTTTGCTTTAAAGTTGATTTGAACATTAATTTATTTTGTTTTTCAAAGAAAATTCTGGGTCTGCAAAAGATGGGAAGTGGATTGTTTTATAGCTATAGAAAGGAACTAGAGCTTCCGAAGTAAAAAGTTTTTGCATCGATATTGGCAGACAATTGGGCCAACTGGGCACTCAAAAGAAAGATCCAATATTGCTCGTAAATCATCAGTTGATTCGATTCCTCTCGGCCTTGCTCTGTTGTTCAAACATGCATCGTTGTTCTTGTTCGTGATGGGTGGCACGTGGCGGAGGCTTTTTACCTGTTTTTGAAGATTTTAAAAGGGATATCTTACGTTCAAAGGCACAGATAGAACATTCAAGCTTGTCTGCTTTATGGCCGACCCAGCGACTGAAGAAAGATTGTACTGTTGCTGAATACAATTATTATTATTATTATTATTATTATTATTATTATTATTATTTTCTTATAAAAAAAATATCCAAAAAATAGATCAATTTGATATTAATTGTACATTTAGCATTTTAATTTAAGAATGGAAACTCAATTATTAACAATCATGCAAATCCTAATATGTATTATCAATACAGATGAAATGGAATGACACTTATTCCTTTTCTTTTAATTAAAAGTATCAGTATAAAATATTTATAAATTTTACGAGAAAACGGTCTCTTCTTTAATAAATTTATTCAGTGTGAATCTCTATTAGTAATGACTCATAGAATTATTTGATTCTAATTATAGTAAAGTTCTTACTAAAAATTATAATTAAAACCAAATATTCAGTTATTTAACTTTTAGAAATCATATTTGAAATCAGAATTTAATATAATTATTATACGATTCTAATTAAATTTGGCACGATTTCGATTTTTATTTTAACTCTTTTTAGTTTTAATTTTAGTTTAAAATTTATTTTTTAAAAAATAAAATTATAATATTTTTATGTTTATTTTAAAATAATAAATAACTAGTAACGAAATAGTAACAAAAATAAAATATTAATATTTAGATAATAATAGTACTAATATTAAAATATATTATATAAAATTCTTAGTAAGATATATATTATTTTATACATACTTATTAATTATATAGTTTTGATTAAAGATACATGTATAGTTAATATATAAAATTCACTCATATAATTAAAAGTAATTAATATATTTATAATTAAAATACTAAAATACCTATACACATAAACACATATATAACATATTTAGGTAAAATAAAATATAATTAATTAATTAAATTCTTTAAATCATATTATTAAAAATTTTTAATAACTGATTAGATTATGTAGTTATTTTATAATATAAATAAAAAAAATTATTTAATAGTTAAAAGAGAATTATATTTAAATTATATGAATAATTTAATTTATGAAAATAGTTATATATATATATAATATATATATATATATATAAAAGGTTAGATTGATCACGTGATCGGAATAGGACTATATTGTGATTGGTTGGAATCAGAAAGAGAGAAAATATGATGTGGTGTTGGGTGTCCATGAAAACCACTCTGATACTCAAGCCAGTATTGTGACAAGGAGAGAATGCAACGAATTGCTTAAAGTTTTAGTGTTGGAGAATAGCGTATTTTTACCTTTGTGATCGTTCTCCTTTTATACTGGGAGAAGATAGAGATGAGTATAGCATTTCTTGAGAATCCGGTGATAATGTGACCGGCAGTTCGATAATGGATATCGCCAGCTAATGGGTTGGTGATCCCGCAATTACAGTTAAAACGGGAATGTATCTAGTAGTGATAACCCTGTGCCAAGACTCGACCTATCAAGGGAGGGCAAGTCTTGACGATAGTCCAGGTGTTAAAGTATTCGGGTCTCACTTTTCGTAGCGGAGTTACGCCTCGCACTTGTTAGATCCTTGCCATATGGCTTCTGTTTTGTGGTGACAACTTATAACTTACTTTAGATGGATGTTATGTAATATCAGAGGTCTCTTCGCTGGTTTTCGACTCTTCAAGTTCGAAGGTGGTTGTTTGCCTTTCCGATTTAGGACACGTGGCATGGTCTCGGTTGTGAGCGTCGTTTCGCTTGCCTGTGGTCACCTTATTTTTTGTGCCGCATACAAAGTTTTGTCAATTATTTCACTGGATAAGAACCCTTTTTTCTTCTTTTTAGTTCACAACAGTTTCTCATAGGAGAGAGGATTAGAGGTTCTTCTTCTTCTGTTTTTGAGGGTAACCAAATCTGTGTAGAGGATATCATCATGGCCTACCAAATCTGCATGGAGGATATCATCATGGTCTTTAAAGAGCAACTAAAGGCGGGTCTTCAAAGAGCAATTGAAGGCGAGTCTTCCTGAAGGTGCAAGCATACTGCTTAGATTTATGCATTGGCTGAGGATTGCAACCAGCCCGACTATGATGGCTTTTCAGCATCGTGACCCCTGGGGGTTGGATTGTATGAGATTGATTTTGAGGGCAAAGTCAGGAAGGTAGTTGGAGAGACGACTTTTCTCATGGCCTTTTAGATGTCTTCCTTCCATTGGATGGGATAGATTTTAAGGATTCTGATGTAATAGAAACTTTTGATGTAATTCAAGTCCCTTTCTTGACTCCTTATAATATTTTATAATGAAAATATATGTTTTGTATGCTTTTGTGTGCTTTTTTTGTTGCAACCATTTTTGTCGAATGAAGGGGCTAAAGTGTATCTTCTTTAACGCCCGTTTAGTCATAAATAGTTACTGAAAAATAGGATTAATACCTGGGCCTGTGGCTTGACGAACTATCATCCTTTCGTTGTAAAATGCCTTAGGAGGATTTATTAATAAGGATCTTTCACTCGATCTATTTTTTGTTTGACGCTTTCATCATTTATCTTTTCAGGGGTTGGTATATCCACATTTTCTGGCTGTCTGGCACAGACGACTCAATTAATGGGGTCAATGCTTAAATTCGTGGTCTGACGAGAGTCACCTCGTGGCCTGACTTGGCCTAACAAAAATTACCTTGTGGCCTGGCAAAAACTACATTGTGGCCTTTTTTAGTGGAACCAATGCCCAAATGGCCTAGCAAAAATGGCTTTATGGCCTAGCAAAAATGGCTTTATGGCCTTACTTAGTAGGACCAATGCTTGAATGGCTTGGCAAAAATTGTCTTATAGCCTGACTTGGCGAAAACTGCCTTGTGGCCTTGCTGGGTGGGACCAACGCCAGAATGTCCTGACAAAAACTACCTTATAGCTTGGCTTGGTAAAAATTGCCTTGTGGCCTTGCTTAGTGGGACCAACGCCCGAATAGCCTGGCGAAAACTACCTTATGGCTAGGTCTGGTGAAAATTGCTTTATGGCCTTACTTAATAGGACCAACGTCCGAATGGCCTGATGAAAACTGCCTTATGGCCTAGGTTGGTGAAAACTACCTTGTGGACTTACTTGATGGGACCAATGCCCGAATGGCATGGAAAAAACTGCCCTATGGTCTGGCCTGGCTAAAATTGTCTTATGGTCTTGCTTAATGGGACCAATGCCTGAATGGCTTGGCGAAAACTGCCTTCTGACCCGGCTTGGTGAAAACTGCCTTGTGACCTTACTTGGTGGGACCAACGCCTGAATGACCTAGCAAAAACTGCCTTATGACCTTGCTTAGTGAGACTAACGCCCGAATGGCCTAGTAAAAACTGCCTTATGGCTCGGTCTGGCAAAAACTGCCTTGTGATCTTGCTTGGTGGGACCAGCGCCGAATGGCTTAGTTTAGTCTTTCTTCGAGGGAGGCAATCCCATCGTTCTTTGTTACTGAAGAACACCACATGTGAAAATATCTTGTTAATTTGTTATTAACAAAACCTTCTCTAGTTACAAATGTTCCAAGAATGAGGAATGACTTGACCATTTAACTTGGTCAGCTTATATGATCCTGGGCGAATAGCCTTCCAGACTTTAAATGGTCATTTCCAATTCGCGCTCAACTTACTAGACCCGACGTTGCCACTCGTCACATCTATTCTTTTAAGGACTAGATCTCCTACATTGAAGCGTGTGACCTAACCTTACTATTGAACATTAGGGATATCTTGTTTCTATAAATCTCTATTCTGATTGCGGCTTTTTTTCATAGAAATTTTACTTGGCCTAAATTAAAATACATTTCTTCAGGATTCCCTGATATCTTAGGGTATTGTGTCCTGAAGCTGCCTACTTGGATTTCTACGGGAATGACTAACTCGGGCCCGTATATAAGGGAAAAGGGCTTTTCTCCTGTAGCTGTCCCAGGGGTGGTTCTATATGCCCATAGTATGTGGGGTAACTCTTCGGGCCAGTTACCCTTAGTTTAGTCGAGTCTTTTCTTTAAACCTTGTAGGATGGTCCTGTTAGTCACCTTAATCATACCATTGGTCTGGGAGTGATAGGCTGAGCTGAACCTTAAGTCAATTTTCCTTTTTTTGCAAAAGTCTTTGAACCTGGATAATACTAAAGATAGTAATCAATGATAATGAAATCAGTGTACCCCTTGCATTTCTCGGGATCCTTGGGATGTTTGCATGTACTTGGCATAATTGATATCTTTGGATAAGTTGCTTCGCGTCTTTTATTATCATCGGCCAGTAATATCCTTGTCTAAATTGCTTTACAAACGATTGTTTGGACTCCTTCGTGGCTTCCCCAATCACCTTCATGGATATCCTTTAAGATTCCATAGCCTTCCTTTTCGGTAACACACCGCAACCATGAATGTCTCGAGGACCTCCTGTACAACCATCCATCAATTAGTATGTATTTAGAAGACTTCCTTATTATCTGTTTGGCTGGTAATTCATTGACTGGAAAGTCATCTTGTGTCAAGAATTTGTATACTGGCATCATCCATGATTCCCCTTCTTCTACAAGGAATGACTCTTCCACTGCCATTGCTAGAGTGTGCAATTTCTTGAATTGAAATGGTTGGGTCAAGTATTGTTCTCCCACTGCTGCCATCTTAGCTAGAAGATCCACCTCTTCATTGTTGCCTCTGGCCACTTGACAAAGTTTTAAACTGCTCTGCCCATCTTTGATCTTATTCATCAGGGACTGAACCTTCTCCTTGTATTTGATAAGGATCGATTCTCGAACTTTGAATTGTTCCTAGTATGGATTAACAACCAATTGTGAGTCACTAAAATAATGAATTTTTGTATGCCTAATTTCTTGATGATTCTTAGGGCCATTATTACAGCCTCATATTCGGCTATAGTGTTAGTGGCATTGAAGGCAAGTTTGGCCACATATTGAAGCTTTATCCATATTTGAGATTGTAACAGGATCTCAATCCTTGAACCCCTTGCTCTGCAAGCTTTGTCTGCCCAGACTTTCCATTCTTCTGTATTTTCCTCTGAGAACCCTAAAGGTTCTAATGGCAGAGTCATCTTTGCAATAAAGTCGACTAGCACTTGGGCTTTCATGGCCTTTCTTGGGACATACTTGATATCGTAAGTTGACAGTATTACCGCTTAGGTGGATAACCACTTTGACAACTCTGGCCTGTGTAGAATTTTCCCCAAAGGGTAATCTATTTTAACTTCTATGGTATATGACTCAATGTATGGTCGTAACTTTGTGGCTAACATTAGGATCGTGAACTCTAACTTTTTGAGAGGAGGGTAGTTCAATTCCGTCCCCTTCAACACCTGTCTGGCATAGTATATTGAACTTTGCTCCTTATTATTTTCACGAAAAAGTACCGAGCAAACTGTTTCTTTTGTCACAGACAAGTATAGAAACACAACTTTCTCTTCAACAGGAATGATAAGAAGGTTTTTAGACTTTCAAATGCCTCTGCACACTCTTCTCTCCATACAAACTTACCTTTTTCTTTCAAAGCCTTGAAGAACGGGAGGCACCTTTTGGCCAAGCATGATATGAAATGACCTAGAGCAGTGATCTGCCCATTTAGCCTTTGTGCCTCATTAATGGTTTTGGGTGCTTCTATATTTTGGATGGCGCTGATCTTCTCAGAGTTTGTCTCTATACCTCTTTCCGAGATTATATATCCCATGAACTTCCCAGCTTTTACTTTGAAGGTACATTTTTTCGGGTTCAACTTCATACCCGTCTTGTCCAGGATGTCAAAAACTTTTCGGATATCTTCTAGATGATCCTCCAAGGATCGACTCTTCACCACTATGTTATCCACATACACCTCTATTGTTGATCCCACCATTTTCTTGAAGATTCCTAACACCAGCCTTTGGTATGTTGCCCCTATATTTTTCAATCCGAAAGGTATTATTTTGTAACAGTAAACTCCTTCATCTATTATGAATGCAGTCTTTTTTGCATCCTTAGTATCTATCATGATTTGGTGGTATCCTGAAATGGCATCAAGAAAGGAGATCACTGCATGCCCTGAGGTCGAGTGTATTAATCTGTCAATGGATGGTAATAGGTAGTGATCTTTCGGACATGCTTTATTTAAGTCAATGAAGTCTACACACATCCTTTAATTTTCGTTAGCCTTCTTTACTAGGATCGCATTGGCTAGCCATGTGGGATACTGGACTTCCTTTATTAATCCTGCACTTAGAAGCTTATCAACCTCTTCTTTGATCACCTATTGCCTCTCTAGTGTAAACTTCCTTTTCTTTTATTGAACTGGTTTGACGGTCTTATCAATAGATAACTTATGGGTGATGAGAGCTGGGTATATACCTGTTACATCTTTTGGAGACTAAGAGAAAGTGATTACTCGATTTTTCCGCAATTCTATCAATCAAACCTTCGTTTCCCCGGTTAGCGCAGTGCCAAACCGCAACTTTTGTTCCTTCCCTACCTGGACCTCCTTTATCGGATCCACGGGTTCCAGCTTTATGTGAGATTTCAGCTTCTCAAGCAAATCGATGGGTATGGTTGCTTTTCTGAAGCTTTTTGTACGGCGTTTGTAATTTTTTTTAGTTGATCTCGAACTGTCTCGAACCACTGCTATTCCCTCAGGGGTTGAAAACTTAAGACACATAGCACCTATGTTAATAACAATACCATGACAATTCAGGACCGGACGACTGAGTATTACATTATATGCAAATGGGATATCTACCACCATGAACTCTGCATATTGTTTTTGCCTATACTTTTCATCCCGAGTACCAGGAGAAGGTTGATGGTACCCACTGCCATGGTCTTATCTCCTAACCCTATCAAGGGATAGGAGATTCTGATAAGACTGCTCTTATCCAAGCCTAACTTGTTGAAACATTTAAGATAAGAAGGTTAACAGAACTATCTGTATCCACCAGTACCCTCCTTACCTCATATCAGTTTAGGAGGATTTTAACGACCAATAAGTCGTTTTGAAAGAATCTGATCTCCTTGTCCACGGGGCCGAACCTTATCTCTTACCTGATCCACGGTTCTTGATGGACAGACAGGATATCCTCTGCTACCCGCTTATTTTTTTCCTTATCCCTGTCAGATTCCTGTCAGGTCCTCTGGTGATGAAACGTAAAAAAAAAAAAGGCATAATCAATCAATTGAATGTGTAAAAAGGTGGATATTTGTTAGGTGAAATTGTGAGCGTAGCCACATTCACTTTTTTTTTTTCACAATTTTTTTTTTAATTTCTTGTATGACATAATTGGTACAAAAATCATCAAAATACTAAGCAAACATCGTCCTGTTATAAATGGAAGCATTGTAGATAGTCCTCCGAGATGGCAAACCCTTCCAATTCATGAGGGGAGAGTGGGCAGAAGTTGTTCATTTTTGGCAGATTATGAATGTCTTCCTATGAATTTCTTGCACATTTGAAAATGCAAGAACATTCCATCCTCAAAGGTCTCCTAAACATGTATGTTTTTCAAAGTTTTAATAATAATAATAATAATAATAAAGATTCATATGTGTGTTTGGATTGAGGTAGCATGTACATGAATGATGAATGAACTTAATTAAGGTCGGCCATATTCATGTCTCATCACTATCCATGTATTTTATACTTCATATGTATAACTCTACCTCTACTGTCTTCTTCTTGTATAATCTTTTTGAAAATGATTATTTGCTCAATTATTTTTTATAAATAATACTCTAATTATTTTATCACACTTTTAGCTAATGGACAAGAAACACGGTCCTGTTAAATCTTTTTCAAAATTATCATTAGCTCAATTATTATTATTATTATTATTATTATTATTATTATTATTATTATTATTATTATTACAAATAAATGTGTATCACATATTCTAGCCAGTAACGACAAAACAACTGTAGTGGAAAATACGGTTTTCTCTCCAAAATTAGGTCGAATTATAAGAAACTACGTTTTAATGCAATGGTTTTAATTTTTATAATTTAAATTTAATATCATTTGTCTAATAAATAAAATTAATTTGAGACAAGTATTTCAATATCAATACAATATCATTTTTCCTGCAGGATATTTTCTTATATATTTGCATGTAGTTTCTTTTAAGGACCAGATTACGTTTAAATTAAAAAAGAAGATTATAAAGTTAGATTATCTCTTAATTTGTAATCATTATAATTAGGGTTTTGCTCCTTTCTTTCTTTATTTGTTTTTTTTTAATGAAAAAAAAAAGAATTTATAATGTGATGGCACATCCACTTTCTTGCTCTTTCTTGGCATGAGTAGTGATTGATAATAGTCTTAGCTTCAAAGATTGATGATTAGCTTTGTTGGAAAGTAGAGAAGTGAGGCATGAAGGTTTTTTATCACAATCAATTTAGGGCATGCATTGTCCCCTCTTCAGCTATCAACCATATCCTTCCCCTTTTCAACACCTTTCTTCATTACAACTAATTTTTTTCTTTATTATCTATATCCCATATTTCCATTAAAAAACCCTAAATAATGGGCACCAAATTATAACCCCATTTCAAATTAAATTAAAATATTATTTTTATTATTTATTGTTTGATATTGAACAAGTGAAAAACTATCATCTCCTAATATTTAGGATTTGATAATAATTATTTTTTATAAATTCATAATTATGAATTCAATCCTTAATATATAAATACTTAGTTGCAAATGGAATAAAATTGGCTTTCCTTTTTCAGTTTTTTTTTTTCTTTTACTGGATGTTTGGGGAAGAGTGATCCCATTATCTCTTTATTAATTTATTGGAATATTATCACTGGTGAAAGCCTTGTCCCATTTCCGGTGGTGGTCCTAAACTCTTGTTTTTTTTTTTTTTTTCCTGATGATCTGCTTCTTTTTAGCAGGACCACTATTTGAGTTTTTGCAACCTCGTGCGAGATATTTAGTTTCAATTTATCGGTTAATTAAGTTTGCTTAGCTGGGCATCCAATGATAGTTGTTGGTTTTGATGTTGAGTTTATTGTAGGGTTTGATCGTACCATGATTATTAAGTGATGGATGTGAGATTTGGGGTATTTTAGGATTCTTACACGTGAAGAGTAGCTCTTCAAGATTATAAGAGAAAAGTTTGGGATAACAGTAAATGAGAATAATAATAGAACTGAGTGATTTATTTTCGGATGTGTTAAAGATTTTGAATTGCAAATAAATAATGGTAGTTCTTTAGAAAATAAAAAAGATGATTCAATTTTCAAGAATGGCTGGGTGTATATACTCATGTCCATACTTTGTGCACCCACCAAATGTCTCTTTTATTTTTATATTAAACAATTGACTTATTTAATATTTAACCGATTAAAACCATGTCTTTACTGATACATACTACGTTAGAATGATTGTAGCACGCACATTAAAATTTTATATGGAGAGTATGACCAAAAATCATATCTTATGAATTTCGAGTTGAAAAGGACTGAATTAATGTCCTGTTTAACTCTTGATCGGATATTTCGTTAGATCCAACCGGATTAATAATCTTTAATTTAGTTTAATTAATAGAGTTCAGATCGAAAATTTTCACATGTCTTAATTTGAGTATAACATGTATTTTATATGTTATCACTACAAAAAACAAAATTAATGGGATTTGTATGAATATGAACAAAAACATTTGTATGAACAAGAACAAGAAAATATGATCAGTACCATGCATATGTTAAAGCTCTACCGGCAACAACGTTTAAAGAAGTTATCAACGCCTAATATTTCCGAAAAACGCTCATAAAGACATTGTTCATTGTTTAATAATAAGAGGATTAGAAAAAAAAAGAGAGAGAGGAAGAATTGTAAAGGTTGGGAAATGTACGTAGTTAATTAATCATGCAAATAGGTAAACGCACAGTGTTGAGGGTAAGCAAGAGCTAAGTTCCTGTGACATTTGACGAACTAGATTCAATTCACGGGCCAATTATAGAGTTGAAAATGGCAGTAAGCAACCAGATATTAGTGGAACTGACAAAATATCTCTCGTCTGTTTTTTGTTGGAATTTATTTTCTATGCGTTTTGTCTTGGGCATGCCTTGCCTGCCCAAACTCTTAATTAAATTTTTTCATGTCTATGTAACGAAACTTTTTAACTTAATATCATCATGTGTTCCATATTTTTTTTTTCTGCTTAGGATTCTAACCTACTCAAAATTAGGTAGTCCAAGCTCCATCACCTATTTTACCTTCTTTATATTTCATCTTTAGTTTTTCATTATATAAAAATTTTAAAAAAAATCTGAACCTTTTAAAATCTAAAATTTATAATCATCAGTTTTTAACCTTTTTTTTTTCTTTGACTATTAGCCAACTACTTAGTATTACATTTAATAACTACCACTAAAGGAAGAAATTTTAATTTTTTCACTTAACATCAACATCTATAAAAGAAAAGCATATGGCTACTAGTGATTTTGCAAAAGATGCTTTAAAGCTGAATTTGGGGGATAAAGGAGAGAACAAGAAATTGCTTTCTTGACTTCTTTTTCAATTTTAATCAGACTATTATTATTTTTAATACTAAAAAATTTAAAATATATTAATCGCTTAAAATTATATACACAATGGTATATATCTTCTTAGTACTACATAGGCTTTTATTTCAAACTTTTGAGTTATCATTAGTTTTAATTTAGTGTGAGACTCTTAGCAATACATAACCTAGACTCGTTGAAGCTAACTTCTTTTTCTTGCCTTTAGTTATATATGTTCTTTAATTCCTTTTTCAGATTTTACATCTTTCACCATCCTTTCTTTTCTTTTCTTTTCTTTTCTTCGTTAGCAAACTGGTAAAAGATAAACTCACAAAAGTAGCCTCTATCTTCATCCACAAAGTAATATAAAAATTAACAATTAATTTTAAAAAATTAGTTAATTAGCATTTAACAATTTAAAAAATTTGCGAAAAAAGCAAGATAGGCATAATATTTAGGAGTGGGGACTGAGAGCCTTCCCTCCATCCAAAAACAGCTTTCCAGGTAAGCATGGGGAGTGCCAACTTTGATGATGATTTTCCACTCCATTCCTGTCTCCCTCCATCACTATCCTTTATTTTTCAATTAAATTACGATTTATATTTTACTTTGTTTTATTAAGAAATTAGGAATAATATGCAAATACTTAATAAATATTTAATTACTCTAATATATTGAGAATATATATATTTTTTATGAGAATATGGAATTTCTCTTGAGAAAGCAACTCTTTTTTAATGGGTAATTAGTAAATAAAATATTATAATTGTAATAAATAATTAAAATTAATATAAATACATAAGAGTATTTAATAAATCTCTTCTAATTAATTAGAATTGAAAAGGTACCACCTTTTTCTCAAGCTCTGTTTTGTGTATATATATATTTATATATGAGCTGAAGAAATCTCTCGTATATATTTCTGTGTTTTAGCTTATAGGTCCTCTCTGAACTCTGAAGCAAAGCTAGCTACATGGACGAGTCGTGGAGAATGCGGATGGGCATGCCCAGTCGCCCGCGGCGCCGCTCCATGGAAGACGCGTCGGCCGGCCCCACGAGGCGTTCCATGGAGGCCCTCGACCCCGAAGACTTCGCAGACGTTTTCGGTGGCCCGCCCCGCAGCGTTTTGTCTCGTAAATTTTCTGGCGACTTCACTAGATCATCTACTTCTTTTTACGAAGAGATTTTCCGCCAGCCGGAAGTTGTTGGTTCAGTAGAGAAGAAGGGCGGTGGTCGGAGCTTGCCGGCTTTCAGGATTCCAGCCAAGGGTGAAGGATTTTACAGTGATGTTTTCGGTTGGGAGGACGGACGAAGGTCAAGGGACCGATCGAGGCCCAACTCCAAGGCTAAATCAAAGTCGAACTCCTCTTCAGTGCTTAGCTCAGAGGAGCTGAGCCCTCATCGACCTCCAGTGACCGGCGATGATGTGGCATTGTCTTCTTTTGCTTTGAAGCTCAGGTATCGAGAGCGCTAACGGTTTTCAGTTGGGTTTATCAGTTTTACATTTACAATAATACCCCTGTGCTTTCCCAAATTTAAGATTTTTAAAGACTTAAAACTTTTTATTTTCTCCTTCAATTTGTCAAAAGTCTCTCATGATTTTTTATGCTCTTCAATTGAGTAGATAACATGCTTTTAAATCTCAAATTCATAATTCGAGGTTAAAACCAAATTTCAAGCTTTCCACATTTTAAATTTTATCCATTAAATTTATATTTGTTATACTATGAATATTTAATATGATTGTGTTGTTTTTTTTCTATTAAATTTTCATTGCATTCAAGTTTATAATTTTTTGAAACAACCTTCATATCATATCATAGAGCAGCTATATCAAAGATTTAAGTATTAACAGTGTAAATAATGCAATATCTCATTGTCATCCATGGGAGGAGGGAGACGTCTACTGCTCCAAGACTCCACAATTAGTTACTAGTTAGCGACCCCTCAGTTTAGCAAAAGCCACTATGATGCACTTTGTTAAGACATCATTATTAAGATCAAACAATGAGAAAATTGATGCTGAATTTTATTGGAGATAACTTTTCACATGCTTTGTGGGGGTAGCCATGGCTCCACAAGCCATTTCACATTATTCAAGATTCCCTAGTTGTGTTTGCACAGTTTTTCACCTTCAATAGACATATTGACGTTGCTTTACTCTTCACTTTGCACTTCCATATCAATTAGCTTCTTACCATGACTAGCTGTACACTTTTTAAATTTGTACCTTTTCACTTTCTCTTTATTTGATGGGTAACTACTTTGGCATGTTTTTGTGAAAAAAACAAACAAAAAAAAATCATTGGCATCTCAAAAATGGAGAAAGCTTAGATTTTCATCTTCTTACAGGCCAATCAATGTGCCATGTAGGTGGAACTCCACCACAATGAGACCTGAAGAACAAGCAAGCAAAGAAGAGATGCCATCTTTTCCAATTCCTGCCTACGCCGATTATTGCATGGAAAATGAATACAATGACAATTTCAGAAGCTCCTATATCAAAGTTTCACGGCAGTTGTCATCCCCAGAAACTATTAGTCTCGAACCCAATTCATATCGAAGCATCAAAGTATCTGTGGATGATTTGGACCTCAACTCCCCTTCATCTCCTGTCTCTTCACTTTGTCAAGAACAAGATGCAAGTGCTGGCATGAAATGTAATTTAATGCCAGAGGAAGAAATGGAGCAGGAGGAAGATGAAGTTATGAGCTCTTATGTCATTGAGATCAATTCTGATCATAGAGAAGTAGTTAGCGAAGCAATTTCTATTGATGAAGCCATTGCTTGGGCCAAGGAGAAGTTTCAGGTACAAAATTTTGACAGACAGCAAAAGAAAGATCCTTCAGCTGAAGTAGAAGGTGATATGGTAACTCATATAGTTTGACCTGAAATTTCACATTGAGAAGATGTGAGGATAAATAACAAGTTCCTTCTTTTGTTCCCAAATTCTGCAGAAAGGCCTAACGCGAATGAATTTACAAGACAAGGAATGGATGTGCACGGAATGACGCCAGCTCCTACGGTAAAGTACTGTTTTCTGGAAGTATGAACAAATAAAAGATTATCACTAGAGTAAACTGGATATGAATGATAATGATAAATTACTGAATGATTTGTGAAAATGATTCAATAGCATTTGAAATAGAATTCACTTGGAGAAACTTTGTATCAGAATTGCCTGAGCTGATCACTTGTAATTTTGATAACTGGAGGTTGTATAGGGCGCTAATCCTGAATGTGACATTGTATTCCGATGCTTGAACACAATTTTGGTAATCAACAAGTGAATATAATTCAAAGGACAGAGTGAGAGCAAGGATAATTTAATCATATAATTTCCTTCTACTTTTGCAGGAGGATGAGCAAAAGAAATGGAGAAGTGAACCAGAAACAGAACATTTAGAAAAAGATGTAAGCTCTCAATACTATCAAAATCGCTGTGGGGCTATGAACATATAATAAAAGCTCAAGTCAAAGAGACAGCTTTATTGCAAATTTGCAATAAGTGATGTCTTGTTTCTGAACTGAATCTACTCTCGCAAGTGTGATAAGATCACAGCTTTCACATCTACAAAAAAATAGCAGTGTTGTAAAGCTAGTAGAACTAGTTGCATTTTTTTAAATGCTAAGGAATGATATTTTGATTGATTGTTTTGTTTTTCTTCTGAAAAAATTGCAGATGGAGCTAGAGCTACTAGATGAAGATGTCCGGTTGTGGTCAGCTGGCAAGGAGACTAATATTCGTTTGCTGCTTTCAACATTACATCATGTAAGATGTCTAGTCTTTTCTTATGTTTGAGGGCTTCATCTAATTATGGGGATAATTCATAACATTTCATGTAATATGTTTTGTTGTCATGACTTCAGATTCTGTGGCCTAACAGTGGTTGGTCTGCGACCTCTCTGACAAGCCTTATTGAAAGCTCACATGTAAAGAAGGCCTACCAGAAAGCAAGGTTGTGTCTCCACCCAGACAAATTGCAACAAAGAGGGGCTACATTACAACAGAAGTACGTTTCAGAAAAGGCCTTTTCCATCCTCCAGGTAAGTCTTGGATGTAGCAGGAGAATATTTTAAAGCATACAATAGATTTGCTAAAATTGTTTAAGCAGGAGTAGAAAGGAATCAATAGTCCAAAATAACATTTGGTTCTTCGCATGCGCTTACAGGATGCTTGGGCTGCATTCATCTCCCAAGATGTTTTCTTTAACTAGTGGACAGTTCAGGATCCTTCTGCACACAGTTTTGTGAAGTTTGAAACAAATGGCAGGCTAGTTGAACTATTTGAAGAGAATTCTGTACGTCCATCTGCTGCCCAACATGCCCCTCTCTTCCATCCTAAATATGAAGATGAGAATGATAGTATTGTTGATATGAGTTGGTACAAGGGTGTGTGCAATGTGATTTTATTCAAGTCAGCACTCTTCCCCTCCACCTCCACCTCCAGATGAAATGTTGTTAATCAGTCATTCATATTCCACACCTTGACATAATAATTTGTCTTTCTGTATTGTATTTTCCATCGAATCAAACTTATAATGGATTGTTCATCTTTCATCAAGTGCTGAAATAAAACCATCAATAGCTTTTCAAGTAGTGGTTGTCTGCTTGATCACCTTCCTAGTAATGTTTTCAGGAGGCTGGGAAGAGGGTCAAGCCGGTAAGAGAGAAACCAACGGCAGCCGGCCAAGAAGCTACTATTTTTGGAAATCCATGACAATCCCCATTGTTATTGCGCCTCCTTTTAATGCCGCTGGAGTGTTGAGGGCAGATGTAGAATCCTAAACCAAAATGCAAAAATAGTCTAAGTTCAAATGCGAACGTCGTTTTCGCTCTAAAGCACCTAATTTGATAACAAATGAATAGTCATTTCGACTAACGTACGGCAGTTGATTTGATTAGTCTCTTTAGTGATTACCAACTAAACGACAAATGAAAGAGAGAACTTGTTTATATTATATGATCTGTTGTTTAACCTAGAAATTAGTCGCTAAAATGAAACAGTGATTGCTAATAATCAGTCTCATGATAGAGGGTGAGGTAAACAACCTTGATGGATCAACTGGGAGAGAGAACTCTCCGCAGAAGTTGGAAAAATTGCAGCTAAAAATCGTAGCATGATAAAATGTCAAGTTCGCTTGGTGATAAAAATGAGAGTAATAAATGTTCAATTATTTAATTTATAAATTTTTTTCCCTTGAATCAAACCAAGTGCATGGAAAATCAGAAACTGGCGCTGAGAAGGTATTTATTTCCACCAAGGAGGAATATTTAACGTGCAAGAATTTATCTTTTTGGATAAATTCTTTTCACCCAATTCAGTGTTTGACTGTTGGTGCATATTCAATCATTTTGATTGAGGCAAACAATTGGCAAAGAAGAGAAATGGGCAAGCGTAGCTCACAAAACATGGACTTGAAGCATATTGTTTTTATAAATTACAGAATCCAGATTTACAGATCACACAAAAAGTGAAATGAACAAGTACAGAGAGGAAAGAATCCCACCACTTTTTATCCAGCCGCTTGCCTTAGCAGCTCCCTGAACTCTTCATCAGTGCTCTTAAGCATAGTTGGCAAAGCCATTGCAACCCCACTTTGAATAATCTCCATGTGTCTTGGCTTTATCCTGTTTTCCAAACTAAAAGCAAAATATTGAGGGAACTCCTTCAACTCCTCTAATTTCCCCTTTATTTCCTCAGAGAAGTACTCAAATTTTGGGATAAAATTGTTCTCAACACTAAAAGTAAACAATGCTGGGCACCTCAAAACCATGCCCACAGCCTCATCTCTTGAAAACCCAATACTCTCCAAGTACTTCAACTTAGGAATCAAGGTCTTCTCAACATTAGAAACCAACAAAACCGAGTCTTGATAAGCCAAAGCTCCCAAATCTTTGAACCCCAGCCTTTGGAGATAAAAAAGGCATGGTTTAAGCTGGTCTCTGGCACTAGAAACAAGCAGTCTTGGGCATTTGTTGATGACCCTTCTAAATTTATTTTCTGGGACTTTGAGCTCATGGGATAGGAATTGGAAAACTGGGTTGAGGTCAGTTTTGATATTAGAGGTAAGGATTTGAGGGCACATACCAAAAATCCTAGCCAAGTCCTTATGGTGGATACCTTTGGATTGGAGAAAAGAGATTATGGAATGAATAGAATCTAGAGAGGCTGAGTGGAGAGAAGGATTTTGGGATAATGCCTTGCCAGAATCAACGCCCATGATTTCAAGGCATAGGATCTTTTCTTTAATTTGGAAAGGAACGTTAACCTGAGCTGGTGTATAGAGTGGATGCTTGTGAAGGAGGCTTTTGGGTTTTGCTGATAAGTGGGCGTTCGGTTGATGGGAATTTGAGGGTGAGGGTGAGTGTGAAGGTGCCGGTTTCTGGGAAGAGAAGCAGAAAGTAGAGTGTAAAGCTGTTGCTGCTGCAGCTGGCATGGTTAGTCCGTGAGGAAGAGAGAAAGGAGAGAGGCGTTGCTTCTCCAAAATTTTATCTCAATGGTTTTAATGGCGTATGGAAATGACACGAGGGCATATGGCTGAAATTTGATTGGCTAGAGCTGGATTACATTGATTTTTTGGGTGGACGTCTATTTCCGCCTACATCCTGTTCTCTGGATTGCAAGAGGCCCTTCCCAGCAAAGCTAACGGACTTCTATTTTCTTACATGGAACCTTACACTATAGTCGGAGGAAATAAGAAAAAGAAAAAGAAAATCAAGATAAAAATTTTCATTATTTTTGAATTTTTAAAATTTATGATTATTGCTATTTTTATCCGATACAAAGATAAATTTTTAATGTATATATATATATATATAAGGTAATTGATACAGACAATACACTAATTTAAAGGTTACAACAATAAAATACATTCTTTGGTAAAATAACACCCTTTACACTTATATATAGGTAACATAAAAATTCATTTTACATGCAATAGTATAAGTACAGTAACTTGATGAGTTTTTGAAAACATTCTAAAAATTTTTTAAAAGGAATTCTTGTTTTAAAAAAATTAAGTTTGAAAAACTTGAACTAGTTTTTCTTCTGAAAAAAATCCAGGAAAAAACGACACACTTTTACTGTCGTCTGTTACATAGGAGGGCCGCACCTCCATTCTGGGAAAACAACTGTGAAGGTAATGGGGATACATACAAAGGAAATTATGCAGCATATATCAGCACCTCAATTTGTCTTTTCCAGAATATAACACTAAATATCCAACCATAAAGAGTGAAAAAGGGGAAGGAAATAAATAAAGCGAAGCTTGCTACAGCTTTCACCGGCAGCGACTCTTCAGCTAGTTTACTTCCAATACTGATGCAGTTTCATCCTACACATGATTGGCATAAGAAATTATAATTGATCACAGTCATGCGATTGCATTAGCACGAAGAACTTGGCATAACAGAATTGAATATGTGAGAGATCCATAAAGGGCTAATGCTATGCATGAATTTTGCACGATCAGGTCAGTTTAGCGCACCAACAACATGGGGGGCAGACAGTACAAGATTTTCTAGTCAAATATCTGCTTGTTTCATCCACACGTGCCTACATGCACGGTGTCATTGTTTACTTGGGTTCTTCCTCGATATTAGGCGACTCCATTCATAAATGACATGTCTTCAGCTTAGGAATCCAGCTATAACTTCCAGAAACATCACTAAATTTTCTTTATTTTACTTTTACATTCCATTCAACTGAACATACAAGTAAATTGTCCTTTCAAACAACTCAATGGAATTGTAAAGGAGTTTCAATTCTCTCTCTTCTCTCTCCCTCTCTCATTGATTTTCAATTAAATTCATCAAATAAAAAAGGGACAACACAAACTGCTTCATTATAGTCAAATGACAACTACATATAAAAATGTGCATTATCACAGAAGCTTAGGGCGAATTTTAAGTTTAGCTGACATGATCTTATTAATAGTTGCAAGTACCTTCAGTATTCTAATAAACATCAATATTGCCCATGGCTTCTGCTCATAGAATGTCGTCGAAGGAGCTTTTGACCAGGAGTTTGATGATCATCCTGTGAAAGAAAACTCATGTCACATAGACGTCAAGCCAAAAAGGAAAAGAATCCAAATAAACCTCTTTGAAAAAGAGTTGACATGAAAACGTTGGGGCAGAAATAAGAATAGACTCGCAAACAGAAATTAGAAATAGCCAGCTCTGGAACTTTGTCATCAGGACTACAAATCAAGCAAACAAAGCATCCATTAACAATTTATCTGGCGCTAAATCCAAAAAGAATTCCTAAACTTCCGTGCAATTGTCAGCTATAGCACAAACAAACAAACTGTCATCAATACACAAACCAATTGAAATGGTACATGCAGAGATAAAAGGGCAACCAAAAACTTGCTGACATGGCAGAAAAATTGAAAAGATATATATATATATATATCTAAAGCCAATTGCAGGCCTATATATATATATATATATATATATATATCTAAAGCCAAAAACAAAATGTTCATGTTTGAAAGAAAAATGTCAAGCCAAAACACACCATTTCATATTTTAAGTTGCAGTGAAATCACTGTATACAGAAAGAAATTGGGTAGAATAAGAGCTTATACACTCTCTCTACTCTGAAGCAAGTATACATGATTGATATTAGTACAGTTTCTGACAGAGGGAACCTTTGAGGGAGGAGAGGAGAAAAAAAGAGGGAATCACAGAGGTGATGGTGATTAATGGAGGGGGTCCACTGAAATGTCAGTTTCTTTAGGCAGATAAATAACCCAGGCATACAAGAGAAGGAGAGAGTCCTATAATTCGTTCCATATGCTTTTGATGCAATGATGGGTTTTTGGCTCTTCCTATGCCAAAAGGCAACAGTAAAAAGATTTTCTTAGTTGCCATTTGGATTACCTTTTTTGATATTCGATTGAAAACAAATAAATTTGCCCTCTCCCCCTAATGTACTAAACTTGTCCTACTCACACCAAGAATAGGATGGGACAACTGTTTGTCCTCTCCATCCAGTGCCATTATGTCCTATGCTGTCCTATGTTGTACCCTCCAAAGTAGTTGCCAGTCCAAGCCACAAACCAATCAAAGTGCTGTTGCACCACTCACACACATAAAGTGCTTATTCAGAAATGCACAGTAATTACCAGTTATATTTTAAATAATTGAAACAAATATGAAGCTACTTGAAATGTAAAGGGAGAAATTAAAATTTCTGTCCATTGTCAGCCCAAACAAAAGAAAATAAATTCAAGATGAGATGATTGACCTTGTATAATGATGCTGCTGACTCAGATTGTACAGTTTGAATTGGAACATTCCCTAGTGACCGTAGAGCATCAAGGGCATCCAACGTCAGCTGCCACCCACAGAGTGCATCTGCATCAGCATTGTTGCCAGAATCATGACTGCTACAACCAGCAGCAGCAACATTTCCATTCACCCATGGACAAAACTGATTGTGATGAATAATTGGATCAAACTCTATAGCTTCTTCATAGTTGCTTTCACCTTTTGGAGGCCCTGAGAATCCAGTAATGTGAATAATGCATTTACCACACAATAGAGATCAAGAGAAACCAAGAACTTTGAAGTTCAAAACTTTTTTAGAAACAATGCTTTCATCTTACTTCTCTACATCATTAGACACAGGAGGAGGGAAAAAAGAACATACATGAAGCATCCACAAGCAAGCCATACAAACTTACCTATTCCATTGGCAATAGTGTAATCCGACTCTAAGCATGGAAAATTATTTGTGGATGACGACTTTCCAGCCTTGCTGACACCTTTCTTATTTGTTTGATAGCCAGAGTACATATTTGCATTGCAGGAAAGGGAAGGGTGGGCATTGCTATCTAGAGCTAACTTGAAGCTTTGACTTGCCTCCTTTTCACCACTTTCAACAGATTCAGCCTTTGTAGAACCATCTACTTTTGAGCCACTATCCGCCCTTTCCATGGATCGAGACAACATTTCCTGGCTATCACCATGAGGATCTTCCCTGTTTATTTCATCAGGAACAACCTCATCCATTAATCCAGGATCAGGAGCAGATTCACCAGTCTGACCTTGATTTTCAACATCTTCTATTCTGGGTTCCACATCGCCAACAACACTCTCTGTTCTATGGACAGAGACATCAGCCCCGTGAATCTCAGCTTCATGACTAGCACACATGCCTACACTGCCTCCACTGATACCAAAACTAGGACCATCCCGAGCGTGAGCTGTGGCTGTTTCTGCATTGAAAATCTCTTCACCGTCATTTGTACTACTGACACCCATTTCCCCTGGAGCTACTTCAGCAGTATGTCTGAAACAAATGCTTTGCTGTGCCTGATTGCTATAATTCAGTTCAGATGTCTCATTCATGTCTAGATTGCCATATGTGCTGGAAGAGGGGAAATGAACATCAATATCTCCAGGGTAGTTTTCAACACTTTCCATAGAATCATCATCTGCGCTATGGCAGACTGTATCCATAGCAATGACAGATGATGCACGGGTTGAATCCCTAACTGATGTGATTCCAACAACTTGGTCACTTCCTTGATGAAACAAATTAACTCTGTTTCCTTCTGCATACATTTCCATACCCACTGAATGGCTAGGACCAGCACCACATGAGTCTCTCTTATATGGTGAACAGTGTGTATCAAAGAAATCTGAGTCACGAGTGCGTTTTGAAGGTCCAGCTGAAAATTGTCTACTGTCTGTGACTTCATCACCATCACGATCAATGACAGTCCCCTCTACGCTATCAGCAGGTTGTGTCAAGTTAGGCCTATCATCTGAGCTGCCACCTATTTCCAAGCTCCGCTTACGAGAACTAGGCCCTCGAGATTCATATGAGGCAGCACGATCACCAACCTCGCTGCCAGAAGGTTGACCTATCATTAAGTCTCTCCCCATTTCCACATCATGAACATTGTCAGTGATTGCTAGCCTGTCTGCCTGAGTAAAAGGTAAGGCCCCTGCCATAGTAAGATTCAGATCAACTTCAGTGTTTTGCAGCAATTTACCCTTGTCCGTTGTTGCCACTTCATCACGGTCTTCTGTATGTTCTTTATCTGTATCATCAGCAGCAACCCAACCACTAATTCCACTGGCTGCACTTACTCCACGTGTCAACACCATTTTTTTGCTTGCATCAGGAATATCGATATTGTTAGGAGCAAAACGAGCAGGTCGAGGAACAGTCAAGAAATCCAATATCCTAACAGTAGCACCACATAAGCTACAATCTAGTAAGGGTGACCTGGAATCACATCTTGACTCAGCTAACAGTTTATTCTTTTCAGTGTCCTTTTTGGCTGAAGCAGAATGTGCTTTCTTGCCTGGACCAGGATCATGTGAAAGATGGACTTGGGCCTGGGCAGGGCCAAAAGAACACCCATTCCGAGCTGATTGAGCAGAATGTTCTTCACAATCTTGAACATTTAGGAGCCATCTTGGTTCCCACCCACAGAGACTTATAAGCTTCTGGGCCTGCCAGTGAAATAATGAGAAAGAGAATAGACACAACTAAAAAATATGAGCATTTATCTGATCAGAAAAAGCTATAAATTACTCAGAACATTGGCATGCAATAAAAAGAGCATAATCTATCTCACACGAGAATACAAACAGGAGGCCCCATCCCTAGAGGTTTCAAATTCTGGCATGCCTTCTGACTTGAAGTCTCCTTCTCCAGAAGTAAAATTATGTGACTGGGACAAAAAACGATCAACTACTGGACCTCGAGAAACCCGCATCTGCTCAACTGCAGACGCAGCAACAACAGGAAGAAACAGAAATTGCAGAAGCCCATCACATCTGTCTTTATATCCCCCAATCAGAGCAGATTGAGGAGTTGGAGGGAACTGCACCAAGCTTTCGGGACAGCTGTTACCTCTCCAAGGACAGCTGGCTTTGTGGCCATCATCCAGCTGTTTGGCAAATGCTTCACCAGAACTTTCGACTTCAAAAAGAAGAAAGGAAGAACAGGAGAATATTATCGACATGAGCAACAGATATTGATTTAATGATTGAATAAAATTTTTAATGAAACAGAAGATACGTCAACTTGCAATGTAAAGAACACCACAATCACAGAAACGAGATTAGAACACACCATGGACTTACAAAAGCAATATTGGGAGAAAAAAATTTAATTGATTTTCTAATGTGTATCCCACAACAAAGTTTACCATCACCATTCCAAGCACTCTTACTGCATCGGAGGCTCTTATCGAACACAAAAAAAAAAAAAAAATCCAAGTTATGAAAACAGGCAACATACTCTGAGATTTTAATTAAGCTATAACAAAATTTTGGGTAATTGACTCAGGATAGCAAGTCAGAAATGGAAACTTTTCAATCTCTCTTACCTTTATCCTTCCACCTAAATCATCATTTCATTTAGCTCTGGATTAGGCAGTGAGAAAAACCTAGGCCCATTTTGTTCAATTTACTTTACCCTCTTAAATCTATTTCCAAACCTTCTATACTTGTTCTCATATATATTAAAACTCTCCCTTTCATATCAATGCTGTGGCCTGTGAAGGTCATGAACCAGTTTTCAGTTGTGTCTGAGACAGAAATTTAAAGTACTAGAATTGCAATAGCTAACCTTCAGCGGGGGTCCAGGAAGCTAGCAAAACAAAACTGAGACATGCGCCACATGATTCACACACAATTTTATCAACATCAACATTCATCCAACCTCTTTGAGCACAGGCCAAGGAATTAGCCATCTGCAAGAAATTAGATAGGGATGACCAGATAACCAAATTTAGCGAATCTATTACTAAAACGAGAAAAGTTAAGTTTATAATAACTTAAGTCCCAAACCTATATTTAAACATAAAACTGACGATGTAAAATATCATCATCTCTCCTTGGAAACAGTTTGTATACAACTCCTAATAAAATGTTTTAAAATTGAGGCTGAAGGAACTATCATCCTTCTATCTGTATATATTGCCAGGAACACTTTCACTAAAATAACCTCTTCAGACCTTCCAGTAATACTGCTTCTTATACCTCTTTTACAGTGCATGTCTAATGAAAACTCCTGCCATAAATTCAAACTACTGGTTTTAAACATCAGTTAATTCGGTGGAAACATGAAAGAATTGATGTGGTTTCTATGTATTTTAATAGAACAACCTCTACAAAGCTAAAATGAGAAATATACATTCGATGTCTAGATTAGCTGAGAATTGCTATTCTTGGAATAACATATCGTATTAACGGTAATTGTAGTCTTTAAGACTCCATCAATTAATGAGAATGGAAGAAAAAAATTTTGATCCTGGAAACTCTAAGAACTACAATTTTGTTCCTTTTTAGGCAGCACCTAGCAATTACTCATTTACTTCTTTTAAAGCAGTAACTGGTGGTAAGAGTCAACGTAAATTAGATCAGATGATTAAATTAAAAGACAAAAATAATTATCCCACCTCATAATTGATCCCAAATATTTACGCTTTTAGCAACATAAAAATTTAAACACAATGCAATCATAATTTCAATGAACAACTCTTTTTCATTAATGTGAGGATACCTTAGGCTTTCCAAACCAATTTGACGGCTTAAAAGTAGCCAAGCGCCTCAGCAAGTCCCCTCTTTCCCATGGTCTACATGAAGGCCTTGATGATCCTAGAACAGAACCACCAGCACTGGTGCTCAAGGAAGCCCTTGGTAATTGTGAGCCAACACCAGACACGGAGGCTGCTTTTGAAGTATGCGCATGACTGGACCTCTCCATACCACAGATATTTCCTGGAACAGCAGGTGAGGATGCCCCAGCAGAACTGGAGGAATGCAACATGCATAAAAAATTGTACTTCATGAGAATAATAATGCATGATAGACACATATAATTGCATTATTTCATGGGGAAAGAAATTTTCCTTTCTCTTCCTCAATGTAAGAGGAACCAAGCGTATACCGCACACGTCTTCCACTGCAAATCTGACACTCGGTTTCGAATAAAAAACTTCCCAGTAATAATTTTCTCATTTGGAATGAAAAATTCAATTCTTTTTAACTTAAAAAGTTTTCAATTTAAAGAAAATTGAAATCTTGAATAATTTTGGAAGACTTCATTTGAATTATTTTCCTTTTTGAATCATGCCAAGCAAAGGGTCCATAAATAACTAAATTGTTAATATCTCTATAACCTCACTAGTCACTACCAAGTCGGTCTCCAAAGAGAAGTAAAATAATAATAATAAACTACAATGACAATTTTTGAGCTCAACTCAATTGAATATAGCAAAACGGGAAAGCTTGAAAATTAGAGACCCATTTCTTTTCCTCGGCTTTCCAGAAACCAAACATCAAGGACCCCAAACGAAGCAGAGGCAGAAACAACTAAAAGAGAACAAAATCAGAAACCCTAATTTTGAGAGGAGCAAAGCTGTAACAGCTAAAACCCCGAATGAGAGATGAAGAGTGAGTGAGTGAGTAAGTGAGCGTGCGAGGGAATGCATATTAAGGTTAGGAAGGAGAGAGGGAAAGAGTGATGTGGTACCTCGCGGCAGGAGTGGGATCCATGGTCCCTCCGGAGCTGATGACCTCTTCCCTCATTGAGCTTCTTCAAGGGAAAATCTTTGGTTTTTTGGGGCTCTTCTTCCACTCGTCGTTTCGAAGCGGAAAATGAGGGAGTGCGTGTCAAGGACTTTGGCTTTATAGCGAGTGTAGATTTGCGTGGCGCGTAATGTCTAAGTCAACAGTCAAACAACTACTTTTTTTTATAAGCACGTCTATCTTTTTTAACATTTTTTTTATATAATTGAAAAATTAAATAATAAATTTTTTTATAATACTGAAATTAAATATTAAATTTTTTTTAATAAAAATTATTTGATAAAATCAACTTGGCCATTTTTCTTTTTAATATACTAATTTAAAAGAAGGAATCACTTTAGGGATGCTATGAAGTAGGAGAATATACTTTTTTTTCTTTCTTTCTTTCAAATAAACTGGAACACAAGGTTAATAACTCAAATCGAGTAAATAATCAGTTACTATGCTTTTTTTTCTTTCTCTTTTTAATAAACACGATTTTTTTTTCTCATTCTAAAATAAAAGGCAATACTTGAGAGTGATAATAAATTAAACTGAATAAATATTTATAAAAGAAAAATTGGGAATTTATTATATTATTAATTTCACTCAAAAAAATATTCTTAATTTGAATTAAATGATTTCAAGATCGGTTAATATCTCAACATGATTTTAGAATTTTGTAAATGTATATAGGCTAACTCACACAATCACTAAAATAAAAAAAATATGATATATGTTTGTTTTTAAAAAGAAATTAATTTTTTTTTATATTTTTTAATATTTATAACATTTAAAAAAGTTAATTAACATAAAATATTTTTTGATAAAAAATTTTAAGTTATTTTCTATATTTAAAAATTTTATTAATATTATTATATATAAATTTATCGATATTTTTATTTTTAAAATAAAATCATTTATTAAAAATTATCTTTCATGAAATATAAATTATTTTTCAAAACAAATAGAGAATTAAAGTGTGGATGTTTTGAAAGTAATTGTGTAATATATTATTTTTAGTTGTGTTTAAAGTGCTAAAGGCAACTTTTAGCATAGTTAACCATTCACTTAGTGTTCACGTAAGTGCAACAGCATATGATGTAAATAAATACGCGATTATTTTAATAAATATATTTTTTTTAAATAAAAATTAAAAATTGAGAAAGTAAAATTTGAAATTTCTCTAAACACACAGATCATCCGACTAAATCTTAAATGTAATAAATATATAAAAAAAATATGGATACAAACTAATTACAATATTGTTATAATCATATTGATAAATATTTTTATTAAAATATTCTTCCATCAATAAAACAGGACAAATTTTCTTTGTATTCCTCATTACACTTAAAATGCTAATTTTTTTATGATAATACCAAACATGATTAACATCATTAGTCGTTAATCCATTTGCTATTACTTTTGTAATGTTAATCTCATTTCATTCACTGTATGCAACACACCCCTTGTGATTGAAACCATGGAATCAAATAATCCCTATTTAAAATCCTACTAATTAAATTAATTAGAAAACATGACTAATGTATTTTTTTCATACCATTTTGATTTAGTAGAAAAGGAAAATCTATAACAATCTACAAGGCATTTAGATTAGAGGTTTGAAATAATTGTTGGAGTTTCATGCCCAATACTTGCTCTATACCTATTTCATGATATTCAGCCCTGAACTGACATTTTGAAAAATTATAAAATTAAGTTTATTCAGAATCAACTAATATTGTTTCAAGCTAAATAATTCATAACATTCCTATTTTCTTTTTATTATAATTTAACTTTTTTATTTTCTTTAATCATAAAATAAATATATTTTAATAAAAATTAAAATTATATATTCATTCAAATAATAAAATAAATTATTTAATATAATAAATTAACAATTATATTACTTATATTAATAGTAAAATAAGTTATATGAATATAAGTAATAACTATTAACTATCAAGTCCAAACGGGCATTTTTTTAAAAATAAGCTGGTATGAAACCATGGAAAATGAAGAGAGCGGAGTATCTCAAATCAGAATATCTTCTGATAATATTTAATTATAACAAAAGTCGAGCGCAGGTATACACGACTAAGTTCAAATCATAATTTTTCGGGACAATTCATATAAAGTATCAACACTGCAAACTAGATAACCACCTTTTTTGGTTAAAAAAAACCACTCTACGGCTCTATACAACACAAACCATTAATAGAAGCCCACGTGTCATGCTGGCACCACAGTAGCACCTGTAGCAAACATAAACCACAACAAATTTACTCCAATTGTCCATTGACAGAGTTAGAGAAGGGCAAAAGCATCTAGGAAAAAAAAAAAGGCAGTGAAACACAACATTCTAACGCCTTTTGAACTTTTCAATAAGTTGTGAGCCAATTTTCTTACTCATGCTCCTAGCTCCTAACAAAACTTTTCCTCACATGTTTGTGTCACATAAAAGGTCAAATAGCAATAAAATTATATATCTGTTGGCAGGTTGAGATAGCAATGTAAAAACAGTCTACTAAGCAAAGTTTCTCCTCAAACTTCAAATTGCATCAAGATCTAACTGTAAAACTTCCAACATCCAAAGGATGGATAATGAAGTTTCAATTTGCAAAATGGTGTGCCTGTCCACCAGAAGTCCAGTTTTTGGCCCAATCTCTGCCTACACACAAAATGTCACATCTAAAAGTAATGCACATCTTTCTGGTAACAGATACTCACCATTACTATTCACCTTTTCTTCTTCCTTTTCTTCATCAATTGTTTTCCAAACAACATCTTTTAGTCCAACAGACAGGTTCTTGTAGAACTGTTAAGTTAAACCAATTGTTTTCAAAATTAGAGCTCATAATATTAAAAGAATGTGTTAGTGTGTCTTTCCAAAAAATGAAAAATATTCCACAAAAGAGATTAATTAAACCACCATGTTAGGGTAGAGACAATTCTTTTTTCCCAAAACACTCAACCTATGGAGGAAACCCAGATAAATAAAAGTAAAGCTCAGCCGATTGTTCAAGAATCAAGAACATACGAAACCCATAAAGCCTATAAATCATTCTGCATCCTATTCAACTCAGCACAGTAGCATATTTATAGCTCATTTGTCTTTTTGTTTTCTTTTCTCAGTGATATCAATAACAGCAACAAGAAAACAATCTAGCACAGACATGGACTAGCAACAATGCATTAACCTGCTTATTTGTGTTTTTGTTTTCTTTTCTAAGTGATAACAATAACAGCGACAAAAAAACAATCTAGCACAGGCATGGAATAACAAAAATGCATTTTCCTGATTCGTGTTGGAGCTCAAATTCTTTTATGTTTAACATTTTCTAGTGTCTCCTTTAATCAGATGCTCGAGCTCAATATTTTAATACCTACCTTGTGAAATTCTAGGGTGTCTCCACAAGATTTACGAACCTCAACCATATGAAGAGAGGGAGCCACCTCAAAGATCTGACCAGAAAAAGAAGAATGTCTTAACAAAGAATAATCTTTATACCATAGAAAAATCATTTGCCATCATAGATACTCCTCAAGACATACTTCTGTTGCAACAGATAACTGACCCTTCCGCCCAGTCTTCTCTCCTTGAAGCTTCATCTGAGATTAGAAAAAGAAGAATGGCTCATAATTAACATACGAACAGTTGAGCTATAAGAAAACAGCCAAATTTCTGAACATTTTCAATTACTTGACATGACCAATGTGTTCTCAATTTGATCTTACTGTACACCACTAACAAGCACCATGCAACTAATGGTTAAAGCACTTACATTAAACAGACCAGGTTTGACCAGCAACAGCAAAATAACAGCTCATGTATTTGGAAGGCAAAATGATTATACATGCAAAGATATCTAAAAATAGTTGATAATATCCATGTCATCTTTCACAAATCCAATTAGGCAGTATACACAGGACGGAATAGGATGTAGGAAGTATAGGTAAAAGAGACAGATAATCGGCATTAGTCCAAATGTTTATGCTATAGTCCCGGATCTGCATCATGGAATGATTGATAGGGAAGAAACTCATTAGAGGAGCTCTTAACACCTCAAGACTAAAAAGGGAGAATCTCAATCTGATAATTTTTAAAATAAATCTGTTTGTTTTTATTGAATAAAAAAAGCTCCTTTTGCAGTGGAGATTCTAGAACTACTAATCAAAGTAGAAATTTAATATAAGCAACTATTAGATTTAGGATAAGAAAATAGAAAATATGATAAAATAAAATCTGAAAAGAAACTACTAGATAAATAAAATCTGTTTGTTATGGATTTAGACTCTCAATTATCCAAAACATCACTTTCCTCCTAAAATCGAAGCTTGTCCTTTAGTTCAAATATAGGATATTCAGCATGAAAATAAATGATAGATTTTCATGCAGTTTCAGATTTAGGACAACATTGCCAGCTATATATTCCTTTCCAAACCTGGGTGTCTGGACCAAAGATAATCTCACTTAAAACTAATTCAAGTTCTTTTAAAACATGATTTGCTACCCCCACTCTTGTAGATCTGCAATATAGGATGATAATATATCATTAGTGCCATCGCACGATGGAAAGTCGAATTTGTAATTTTGGGACACCATAGATACCTCTATCTTCTCATTTGTTTGTTGACTAAAATTTTACTGGCTGCGACTTGATTATCTGATTTTGATTCAACCCCCTATTGAAAATTGGGACTAGTTTAGAAATTTATTAAGCTAAGTTATCTGTACATCAGATTGTTATACAAAAGAGTTCAACTTTTCTTCTAGACCTATGAAGACAGACTCTGATACTAAGTTGTTATAGTCCTAGGTTGCGGATCGCGTCACAGGATAATTGACAGGGAAGGAGTAACACCTCAAAACTCAAAAGCAGTGTTATATGGATAATGGATACAAACAGATTTTATTCATTTAGTAGTTTCCTTTCAAATTCCCATTATCTTATCTTATCATATTTTCTATTATCTTGTTCGTATTTTGATTTAAACTTCTACTTTGATTAGAAATTCTAAAACCTCCACAATAAAAGAAGCTATTTTATTCAATAAAAACAATCAGATTTATTCTAAAAATTTTGAGATTGAGACTCTCCCTTTTGAGCCTTGAGGTGTTAAAAGCTCCTTCTAATGAGCTCATTTCCTATCAATCATCTCATGACGCTATCCGTGACCATAATAACTTGTTATCAGAGCCTGTCGTCATAGGTGTTTCAACAAATCCAAAAGAGAAGTTGAACTCTTTCATGCAACAATTTGATGCACATTTGAATGACTTAACTCAGCACATTTTTGAACTAATTCGAACTTTTAATAGGAGGTTGAACCAAAACTAAGATAGATTAAATCGTTAACAAGCGAATGAGAGGAATGAGGCATTTATGGTGCCCAAAATGATAATCTCGACTTTCCATGCAATGGCACAAATAACATTATTATCCTATACTTCCGGATCTACAAGAGTGAGTGTAGTGGATTATATTTTAAAAGAACTTGATTTAGTTTTAAAAGAACTTGATTTAGTTTCAAGTGAAATTATCTTTAATCTAAAGACCCGAGTTTGAAAAGTAGTAGGTAATTGGCAATGTTATCTTGAGTTTGAAACTACATGGAAGTCTATCATTTATTTTCATACTGCATATCCTATATTTAAGCTTGAGGACAAACCCTGTTAGGAGCAGAATGATGTTATAGATAATGGATAACTTAAATCCATTACAAACAAATTTTATTTATCTAGTAGTAGATTTCCATTATCTTATCTTATCATATTTTCTATTTTCGTATCCTAGATCTAATGGTTATGTGTATTTTGATTTAGACTTCTACTTTGATCAAAAGTTCTAAAACCTACACTATAAAAAGAGTTTACTTTATTCAATAAAAACTAGAGGATTTATTTTAAGAATTTTGAGATTGAGACTCTCCTTTTTGAGTATTGGGGAGTTAAGAGCTCCCTATGACGCGATCCGTAACCCGGGACCATAACAAAGAGTGAGTCTCAATCTTACAATTTTTAAAATAAATCTATTTATTTCTATTGAATAAAATAAACTCCTTTTAAGTTTAATACAATCAACCATTAGATCTAGGATAAAATAATAGAAAATATGATAAGATAAGATAATAATATATTATTAAAAAGAATTTCTTTAGACCACATTAACCGGGATCCACTACTAAAGGATTCTTCAGTGCCAAAACTTGCATGTCATGTCAGCAATTCTTTTTACCAGAGCACATCCTTGAACAATCAACATCAAAGCTCATGTGAGGAACATGTATGAATTGTCAATAATTTCATTGTTTAAGTATGTCACTATTATTTAGGGACTCCATTGTTAAAAGAATAAAGTTCCAAGGTAAAAACTAGACTCATGCCTTAAAAAATCCATCTAAATCCTCATTAGAAAGGTTCCAAAGAGAACATAACGAAACCTTGAAATTATTTTTCTTGACTTCAAAACCCAGAGGCATTGCAGCTTCTTCAATTTTTGATACTATCTCATTAGCTGAATGTTTGGATGTAAATCTAGTTTCCCGCTTCACAAGTCCCTGGTCAACAAGGAAAAGCATGAACACCTCAGATAATGACTACATATACAAAAATGTATGGCTGATCAATCTATGGAATTATTTAGTAACATGAGGAACAACAGTTACTACTGACTGTTCAGTCCAGCAAAAAATTGAATTTTTTTTTTCTTATTGGACTAAGTAGTATGTTGGGATACAAATAAATATTAGCTCACAACAGGCATATGATCTAAATACATGCTTGAATGTCAAATCTACTGATCAATCGACATTAGAACAATCTGGATACTGTCACAAATCAAGACCGTTATAAAATCTGCTTGTATTAAAAAGTTGTAGAAACAAAAAAAGAAAGATCTATGATCGTAAGATATACCATTTTTTTCTCAAAAAGACTACCAAGGTTGAGACCCTGAGATGTAGAGATAAGTTCAAAAGCATTCATAGTTATAGGTGCCACAGGCCCTATTGGAGCTTCTTGCCTCTCCACAACAAGGTTATGACAATCCTGTTGACCGAGAGAAAAATCAAGCACATGCTAGGAGCAAAATAACAAGATATACAAATAATACAAATGATCTTACCCCTGTATCATTGAAGATAGAGCTCACATTATCAAGAATAACTTCAGATTGTTCAAAAATAGGCGGCTTATATCCTTTCTTAAACCACTCGTTTGCAATAACCTCAGCAAAAGTAATGCGCTGTTGCATTCCATTAGAATACAAAATAAAATTCTGTAATTCATTCTTTCCATAAATTAACACACAAACACACATATGAGAATGTGCAAGAGGATCATACTGTCAAAGGATTAGGATCCAGAATTCTTTTGATGAGTTTCTTTGCGCTTGAGGAGAACCATGGAGGACACGTGAATTCCGCCTTAAATATCTGTAATCACTTAGGAACCATATAATAAAATTAAATCATACTAAGAACAGATATTAACAACCGCATGCATGCACACATGTTACCAATTCCCAACTATCAACAGTCCCCATTTCACAATACAAGAGAATAAGACATAAACCTGCTAATTACTCTCCTATTGCTATTTCAACCTTTGCTCCCTATGTTCTTCCACATAATGAAAAGCTGGTAAGAATTCTAAAGCAAAGTATACCATACAAGTGATCAGAAAAACCAGCTTGTGATTGGCTTATTTGGGAACTCTCTCAAGTTCATTTGTACACTTATATGCCAACTTCAGTAGAACTTTTACGCTATTATTTTATAAGAAAACTTCTGCCTGTGCAAATCATGCACAGTAGAGACAAGGTTCTGCTAGGTTAGCAATTTCAAAGCAAAAGTCATCAAGTGAAGAGTTTATTCTTGCTTTTAAGGCTAAGAAGCCTAAGATACACACACCTATAAACCTTTTACATACTTAATTTGAGTTCTCTGAAAAGCCTGTATTTGCAAACATGTGTATGCTGCATGCATAGAGTTGCAAGAAAGGATGGGAACAGTACCTTTTTATAGAGAGCCATAAGGCTGGATTCTTCAAAAGGCAAGTAACCAGCCATTAAGACAAAAAGAATCACACCACATGACCATAAATCTGCCTTAGCTCCATCATAACCTTTATTACTGATGACCTAAAAAAGTGAAGCACCAAATAATAAGCAAAAGTAGAATACAAAGTAGATAAGGCAGGAAAGAAAAATTTGCCAAAAAACTAGCAGACCTCAGGAGCAACATAATTCGGTGTTCCACATGTTGTGTGAAGTAACCCATCTTCCTGAATCACAAATGGAAAATAATTAGTTACGTATTCTTTTAAGAAAAATGCTCATGCATGCTGCCTTACCACGTTCTGTTACCTATTGATAATCCATGGTAAATTATCTATGCCATGAAGTCTTCACACTTACTCGAACTTGTTGAGGGAGAGCACTTAATCCAAAATCTGAAACTTTAAGAACTCCGCTAGCATCCAGAAGCAGATTTTCAGGCTGTGATTCAAAACCAACCTTACATAATAAAAAGCCTTGAACACTCTACTGAAGATGATGCGGAATCAGAAGATATTCTGGGGTGAACATCAAGTCATCAATAACAAATTTTAACTACAAAAATCTTAAACCTTTAGGTCTCTATGGTACACGCCTCTGCTATGACAGTAGTCTACGGCATTGATAAGCTGCTGAAAATATTTTCTCGCTTCATCCTCTTTCAACCTCCCTCTACTTGCCTGGGACAAGGAAATAGTTTTTAAACAGTCTGTACAATACTTTGGAAGTAATCATTTTGGAGACATCACATATTCACTTACAATTTTGTCAAAAAGTTCACCACCAGTAACAAATTCCAAAACAATGTATATTTTTGTCTTGCATGCCATCACCTACAACAGGAATATCACTGGATGTTGTGACCAAAGAACAGAAAATGTTAACATGTGGATTAGTAGAGTAAATTCCAGGTCCACAAGGTGGATGACAACAAAATTCTTAAAACTTTTAAGTGAAAGTGAACAAGGAAGACCAACCAATCAGAATCTATGCTACTACACCAAAAAACTATGGTTCAAAAGAATTGAAAAATGTAAACGGCCTCCAAACCTCATACATGCGGATCACATTTGGGTGTCTAATTAGTTGCATTGTTGAAATTTCATGCTTAATCTGCAAAAGGGCAAACGATAAAAAGAAGAGATATTCGTTAAGCTAAAATGGAAATGATGTTACTAACCAACCAGATCATATGTAATTAGCATGGTAAAAAACGACATTACAGCATTCAATACACAGAAACTAAGGTTATATTTGATTAGCTCACTAAAGTTGCCATTTTGATTCTCCTTTTTTTCCCCTATTATATTTTGCAATATTAAAAAATAAATCACAGTTTATACTTTTTTTTTTCTCTATATTTAAGAGACTAGTACTATTGTACTAGATTACTAGCATAGCTTAACCCAAAAAAATTTTCTTTTCTCCTCAAAAGACGCAATTTAATATAACAAATTTAGATTGCGAAGTAAAAAATTGTATTTTCCGTTCCCCTCAGTCAAATTCATAAGTAATAATTGAATAAAATAATAAAGATTAATATATTGAAAAAAAGAAACAATAGGCTAACCTAACAAGAAATAAACAATCAAATAGTAACAAGACTAGCCTAACAAGTAAATTAATAAACCATCGTCCATGATTGCAAAACGACAATTCTACCTCGTCAATTTGACTCTTCATTTCTTCCCCAGCATATTTTCTCGACAACCAAACAGAAAACAATAATACAACAATTCCTAAGAGATCATTGGAAAACTTGCTAAAAAAACCATAGAATCCCATACATTGATATATAAGCTATCAACAAAATCATTGGAAAGAAGTAATATACAAATTACAAAATAATCGATACCTGAACGATCATTTTATGCTTGAGAACATTCTCTTTATCAAGAATCTTAATCGCAACATTCTCTCCTGTCTCTGTATTTGTAGCAAATTTCACCTTGGCGAATGTCCCTTCTCCGAGCGTCCTTCCCAGCTCGTACTTCCCTACGCGCGTCCTATTGCCAGTCGCAGCACTCCCACGAGACTTCATCTCTATCTCTCTCCGTATAGGATTCCAAATCTTCTGCACTCTAAATGGAATTCCCTCCGATTGAAAATTATAAAATTGCAAAAAGCAAATCCTCGGTCTATCTGGTATCCCTAGAGATTGCCCATCAAGACCTCTTCTTCTTGCAGGGTTGCCACACTTGAGACTTTTCCACCCTCATCTTCGAATTAAAGCGAAAAACAAAAACTAATTATAGAAAGTAAAACCCTAAAGTCCTCTACGAGGATCAAGCTTCACACAAACGAAAATAAACACACAAAAAAAAAAGGAAGGGAAATGTGTCGAAAAATAAAGGGAAGCAAAAATCGACGGCTCAATCAGACAATGACCCATAAAGTCGGACAAATAACCAACGCACGTGAAATTGAAAAATAATAAATAAATAATATGAAGAAAAGAAATCTTCCTCCTTTGATCTATTTCCACGTAAACGAGACACACAGCTTTTCAAGGCAGCAAGCAAAGAGAACAAGAGGAAAGAATCTTAGAGCTTAATATATAGGGTAGGGGGAGAGTTATTGTGGTGGTCGGTGATGGGATGGGAGGCGGGCCTGGCGGGGCTTACGCCAGGGAGGCTTGATTTAGAGATTATTCACATGGGAAGTTTGTACACGCCACGGTATGTACTAGGTATATCGAATACGACAAAATATATTTATTAATATTTTATTACATAAAATGATGGATATTATTAATACATTAACGATTAACGTAGAAAATTCACTATTTAATTTCTAAATAAATATTATCGTTATTGATAAAAAAAGTTTTTTTTTTGAAATGAAAAAATTTTAAAAATCTATTAAAACTCCGTTAGCTTTACTTTCAAGATACTTGCATCCGATTTCACTTATTTTTACTTTAAAAATATATTAAAAAAAGTTTACTTTTTATTATATTTTAAATTAAAAGTTTAATTATAATACACTTTAATTAAATTATATTTAATTTTATTAAAAAAATTTTATTTTTTACTTTAAAATTTTAATATTTAAAATTTTAAATCAATTAAATTTTGTTAATCAACGTTTTAATTGAATTTTTAAATTCAAGATTGAATTAGATTCGTTATTAATTTAAATGAATTTTTTATAAATCAAATTCGAATCGAACTCAATTATAATATTTAATTTTAGAGAGCTCAAACTTTTACAATTTTTTAATAATTAAATTGAAATATACAAAATTTAGTTTGACTTGATTATACAAATTAGGAATTTATTGCATTTAATGAATTTTTCATAATATGATATAGCTTATATTATATGTATATTGAGCATATTTACACATAATCTAATTTAATAATGATTTTTAACTACTTTAGTTAAACATAAAAATCATTCGAAATATATCATAAATTATGATATTTTATATAGTATATTTTCTACTCCATAGAATATACTGATATTAATTGAAATTTATATTCAAAAATTTAGTTGTAGTTATATATTTATTCTAAACGGTGGTACAATTATTTAAAAATTAATTATTATTGTTAAAATTACTATAGAAACTCATTTGAGAGGTATTTTAGCAGATACTATGGATGAGAATAAAACTAATACTATTCGTATGTTATAATTGCCGAATGGTAATAATTATTGCAAATATTAAAACTTTCAATAATAAAAATAAATATATTTATTTTAAAGTATAATATAATAAGACAGCCGCTAAAAATAAAATGATATTTATTAATTATATAGACTCATAAGTAGATTTGCCCAATCCTCTAATTAATTATTTAAAAAATAAGTTAATAAATGAAATATATGAACTCAATCTTTGTGATTGAAAATCCATATAAAAAAGATCATATAAATAATAACAAGTCACATATTAGTTCTATTAACACTATTTAGCATTGTCCTTTTATTTAATATTGTCCTTTCCTACTTAATATTATACTTTCCTACGGTATAAGAAATGTTATATTGTATTACTGAGAAAATGAGCAATGCTATATTGTATTAATGAGAAAATGAACTAAAAACTTTTAATGATATTCATATTTCATATGGTTGGAGTATGAATTACAGTATATACGGATTATATCACCATCCCCTATATAAATGTGGAGTGAAATCGCTTCTACAAGATTATAGTATAATCTCTAAAACACTTATAATTTATCAGGCATGCATATAATTTATTAGTGTGCGTAACAGTCAAATCTGTGAAGTGTTATGAAATTAACGATAAATTAACCTATCAAAATAAGTTTTTGACTCATAAAAATAAAAAATTCACTAATTAGTTTATATGTTAAGTCTTATTATTTTATATCCGATTTACTGTTTAAAAGACATTAAATTTAAAATATATACACTAAATTTTTTAATTTAATACAGAAAAATCTTTTAAAATAAATGGAGAATTATAGTAAAAATAAATTCAAATATAATTGCCATACCCTGCTCTCTTGTTTTCTCTACCTTCCTTTTCTGATTCTGAATTTCTCCAAAAGAATCTATTTAATCCCGAAAGAGTCCTTTATATTCGTAAAGACAGTTTGCACAGTGCAACGCACAACTCAAGGACAGTGCAACATTTTCCTATTTCCATTTCTAGGTTGGCTGTATATATGAGTTTTGTTTTGAGTTTCGTTGCTGCAGGCGGTTTCTCATGGAGAAGTGTTTCATTTTGGGTCCTGCATGTTTCATCCTCAGTTTCTTGAAGTTCTGGGAGTGTTCTCGTGATGGGTTAGGCTCTTTGCATGTATGGTATGGCTCTTTCTTTGTTTGCGGTTGTTGTTTGGTGGAGATGCATTAACGAAGATAAATCTGGATCTCCCGATCCCTCAAAGCCTACGAGAGAGTGAGACGACCGGATGCTCTGCATCCTTCCCTGCTTTTCGGATGGCCATAGTCCTTGCATGCAGCTTGATGGCACAATGGAGCTCATATGTTTTGGATCTACGATTCAAGTTCTCGCCTGGAGATAGGTCGACCAACCTCTGTTGCCCCTTTTCAATGGCCTACTGTGTGGAATAGTTTTTTCTGCTTAGCCCGTTTTTTTTTCTGGCCTTTTGGTTGATGGTACCCCTCTAGCTTTGGAATCCATCGGGCTTCACTGTGTTTGAGCTCTTCGGCTCGTTGGCGCATCTTAGGTGTCTTCTCTCTTGTAAGTAGCGCCGCCTTGAGTAGAGATGCCTACAGGTCGAGGAATTGGTTGGCTGTTTAGGGTTAAATGCATACGAGGGTTTGGTGCATAATGGATCTTCTGTGTTGGGCTGATTGGATTGTTGGCTTGGCCTCTATTCTTTATGATAAGAACCACTAAATCCATGAAATTTATTATTGAAATCTAATACTCAAATTATGAACAAGCATTAAATCCCAAAAAATTTGAGTATGAAGATAATTGGTAAACTAAGGTTTTATTTGGTTAGACTAATTTAATTAAAAATAAATAAAATTTTAAAAAATATTAAAATTTGATTTATTTGATTGGTTATTTTTATTTGACTTTTTAAAAAGTCAAAATATTTTCTTCATTTGTTATAAGAAAAGTTACCTAATTTAATTTATTTTTTGATAGGTCCATTTTTTAAAAAATAATTTATTTAAATCAAATAATGTTTAAATTTTAAAGGCTCTTCCATTGTTATGTATTTTTAACTTTTTTAAGCAGTAATCATAGTCATTGCCCAGTGTCTATATCTCCTAGTATGTTTAGCAAGCCAGTCAACAGCCTGGTTAGATATTCTACTAGCCTGGTTACAAGGAGCATTGAACAATTCTCTAATATTATTATTTTATAAAATAAATGTATTTAAAATTATTCTCAATTTGAAAAAAAAATAATTTTATTTCTTTATCATGTTTACAATATTTAAAATTATAAAATAAACTGCAAAATTAATATGCATGTGACTTGCCATCACATTAAACAAGTCTAAATAAATTTAAAGATTATTTTTATTCACAAAAGATTGGGATTTTTATTAATTGGAGTTAATTTTATTATTATTTTTAGTGTTAAGATGTAACAAATAGAAGAACCTCAAATTGTTATATATCCCATTTGATATTTTATCATGTTTATAAAAATTGATTACTAACCAGCCAGCCTTTTGTAGAATTCAATTGAAAAAAAAAAGGCTATAATTTTTTAGGATCTTCGAGTTTCGTGGAGTGAATTATTGCACGGAAAGAATACAAATTTTCCTATATTTAAATTTGGGATTATAATTGCATTTCTCAATTTTCAGAATAAAATTTAAAAATCCAAGTCCAATACTAATAGAACAAGGGTTGAATTGGGCCTGAGCCTATCCTTTTTAATCGACTGATCTCTCTTCGTCTTCCACGCTGTAGAACCCCCCTAACGACTCGACTAGGGTTTAAGGGGAACTCGGCGCGAGTGGGAGAGAGAGATAGAGGCTAATGGAGGAATCAACATCAAAGGAGAAGAGTGTGCCAGTTCTGCCATGGATGAGGAGCCCAGTTGACATTAGTCAATTTGAAGATTGCCCTTTTGATCTCATCCCTTGCCTTGATCCCAGGTAGCCCCTTCATTATTATGTCATCATTTATTGTTGCTCAATTTAGAATTATAGGTTTTCTGATACATTTGAGATCTTTCGTTTGACCTCTGCTGTTCTCAGTTCTGTTCTGGGATTTGGACTATATATATATATATATGTATGGGAATGAGGTGAATGAAGCTTTACTTATGTGTCGTTAATTATTTTACCTCAGGTTGAAGGTGGCCTTGCAGAATTTGGGTTTCTCATCGCTCTTGCCAGTGCAAATTGCAGTTTGGCAAGAAACAATTGGTCCTGGCGCTTTTGAGCGGGACCTTTGCATAAATTCTCCAACAGGAAGTGGCAAAACTTTGGCTTATGCTTTGCCAATAGTGCAAAGGCTGTCAACTCGTGCAGTCAAATGTCTACGTGCTTTGATTGTTTTGCCCACACGTGATTTAGCAGTGCAGGTTAGAACACCTTCGGATCTCTACGTTTTCTTTATCATTTTCTACTCAAGTTCCTGTTCATGATGATATAGTGGGATTTTTTTTCCCATTCTGTTATGGTTGAATGATTTTCTGTTATGGTTGAATGATTTTCTGTTATTTGTTGTCAGTAGAGATGAATTATCATTTAATTTGATGATATTGATCCAGCATCCCAGTTCACAAAGTTATTGCTGCATTTAGCACACCCCCCTGTATCATTGCTCAATTATGATTTTGTTCCTCTATTCAGTTGTTTCCTTGTCGAGTTCTCCATCATTTTAAAATATTTTATCTCAGATAGCAGTAATTCATTTGCTTAATTGCAAGTACACTTTGAAAGAAACCTGGCTGTTTTCTTTATTTGATTCAGGTTAAAGAAGTTTTTGCAGCAATTGCACCTGCAGTGGGTTTATCCGTTGGTTTGGCCGTAGGCCAATCTTCAGTTTCTCGTGAAATTTCAGAGCTTATTAAGAGACCTAGGTTTGAGGCTGGCATTTGTTATGACCCGGAAGATCTTATGCAAGGGTTTGAGAGTTCAGTGGATATATTGGTGGCAACTCCTGGACGGCTTATGGATCATATCACCACGACCAAGGGATTTACACTTGAGCATCTCTGTTATCTTGTAAGCAGCAGGATGTTCATCTTTAAAAGCTGAACTCTAATGTATTTTGTGCTTGCAATGAATTTATATTATTAAATTTGGTGGTTTCATTTTATATACATGGTTGTCTTTATTTATGGATTTTGGATTTGTTTTGATCACTGTTGATATAGTTGTTAAAAACGTGATTCTGGGGGAAATTTCCTTGAGTTATTATCCTGACTTTGAATTGTGCCCAGAATGCAAAACTAGTTTTCTTGATAAGTATGAGTTCCAGTATGTTGTTTATAAGCTAATGTTTGCAGGGGCACTAATTTGAATTAGTGATTGTGGTTTGTAAAAGATGCGTGCATTTCCTTGGTTTAGGACTTTAGGTTTAGGTTTTCCACTTGTTTAATGATGTGGACATTCCATTGATTGCCAGCAGTTTTTTAACGGTTATTAGCAAAACTATTTCTTCATTGATTGCTGACACCAAATTCAGAAAACTGTTTGTGTTTCTTCATTGTGATTGATTGCTAGACAGCTTCTTTGGAAAATAAAGTTAACTGCTGACTGTTCAAATGACATGCTTGCTTGTACACGTGCAAGAGTGCAAGTTTTATCATAACGAACTTCTTTTTGTAGTTGTTGCTTTTGCAGCAAAACATGTGCTGATAATTGAGCTATTTTAGGTGGTTGATGAAACAGATCGCATGCTTAGGGAGGAATACCAATCATGGCTTCCTACTGTGCTCGAAATGACTCATCCTAATAGTGAAAGTATCATGCCTCAAGTTAATAGTTTTTTTCCTTCTGTTTTTGGTCGTTTAAAAACCATAAGGAGATGGTAAGTTCTATGTCTGTTGTTCCTTCCATAATGTCCAATTTCACACTTGTCTAGCTTTGTCTATAAGCATTGTTTGATGCACCAATTTACAGAATATATTTTGGCCAATATTATCATGATTGAGTGTTGCTGATTCTCAGATTCACATGGTTACTGATGCTTAAAAAAATGCTATGGTTATTTTTGGGGTTGGGAGCATTTATTAGACTCCTTGATTGATTCGCACACTGCTGTTAAGTTTCTCCTTATTATTGTTGTGCCAAAAGATAAATAAATTTTATGGTCTCGTAATTATTGTCTCCGTTTTGTTGCAGTGGTGTTGAAAGAGGGTTCAAGGGAAAGTGCTACCCTAGACTTGTGAAAATGGTTTTGTCAGCCACATTAACCCGAGATCCAAGCAAGCTTGCTCAACTTGATCTTCATCACCCATTGTTCTTGACAAGTGGGGAAAGTCGCTATCAGCTCCCTGAAAAGTTGGAGTCCTACAGAGTGGTATGATTTTGCAACATTATTTATGAGCATACTCAGTTTGTGACTTTGCCAATCATTCCATTTTAAACTCTTACAGCTATAGATTGTAGCATTCTTTGCATTTTACCTTATTCTTGGTCTGGAATATGAAAAGACACATATGATGAAATTTGGAGCAGTTTTACTTCATGCATCAAATTTCATGTATGCAAAAATGTAGTATCTTAACTGGCTTACAATTTGGGAGATGTATAAGGGGATTAAATTTCTTGGTGAAATTAATCCAAATCTCAATTTTGATAAACTTTGAAATTTTCACAATTTGTATTGAGACATTGATTCTAGGAAATTTGCTTATAGTCTATGCCATGAGTGATTATTTTAATGCAAAACTGGGGCTTTTCCTTTTCCAGGCATCTTTTGCTATGACTATGGATAGAGCTAACAAGTCACTTATATCTTTTTAGTAGGTTATGAGTGTTGGAATATTTTTGAAAATTTTAATCTGCAGTGTGGATCTTGAGCAAGTAGTGTTATAATATTAAATTTTTATTTCCTATCTAGTTCTAGTAATATTCATGTAATGCTGATGGTTTTTTTCTTCTGGGGTTTAAATCCATAGTTATTGAGTGTTGACAATTATTGAAATTATTAACATGTTCCAAAGCATTGAGTTCACAAATCACCTATATCTTTTTAGCAGGTTATGAGCGTTGGAATAAATTTGAAAATTTTAAAATGCAGTGTGTATTTTGGGCAAGTAGTGTTATAATATTAAATTTTGATTTCCTATAAAGTTCTGTATAATATTCATCTAATACTGATTCTTTCCTTCTGCATTTAAATATATAGTTGTTGAGTGTTGACAATGATTAAAAAGATTAACCTGTTCTAGATTTAGATTCTGGTTGTCAAATTACCTTTACCTAAATTTTGATTAATTCGCATGATTCTTTACCTCTGACCGGTGCTTCATAGTTGTGTACAAAGTGTTGTTAATTTGCAGTAGGAATTTTGAGGAGGGAAGTATTTTTTCTATTGAAGTGCACTCCATTGAAAACAAAATTTTGCATCTATCATGCAGATTTGTGAGTCCAAGATGAAGCCTCTATTTCTGGTTGCTCTTCTACAAAATTTAGGAGGGGAAAAGTGCATTGTTTTCACATCATCGGTGGAGTCAACACATCGGCTTTGCACCTTACTGAACTTTTTTGGTGATTTGGGAGTCAAGATCAAGGAATATTCAGGTCTTCAACGTCAATCTGTAAGAAGGTAATTTATCTAACTATCAAGTTTGTAAGGATGGAATCTAAGAAAACAATGTCTTAGCTGTAGGATAAATAAAAAAGCAAAGTTTCCACTGAATAATTTCCTTTTCACTGTCTTTGGTATATCATAATAAAAGGAAATACGACGTAGCTTCCTCAGGAGCCACTTACTCCAATGATGCTTATTATTAGAGCACCAACCATTGTAGAATTTGATTACAAAAAATATTTGTTTGTAGTTCCAAATTCCAATTCAATCCCCTAATTTAACATTTTAGAGTCTTCTTAATCTTGGGAGTCTTGTATGGGAGCCTTAGGTGAATATCATATAAGCAGCTTATGGAGAGCTTCTTTTTACTTTTCCAATACCCGACGCAATCAAATAGCACTTGGTATTTGTGAAGATGATGGGAATGAATGGTAATGGTTATGGGGCTGCATCTAAATTATTTGAACAAATTGAAGTGTAATACAAGTGAACATACTGCAGCAAGACATTGAAGGCCTTCCGTGAAGGTGAGATACAAGTACTTGTTTCCTCTGATGCAATGACTCGTGGAATGGATGTTGAAGGGGTGAGAAATGTGATTAACTATGATAAGCCCCCATACATAAAGACATATATTCATCGAGCTGGTCGGACAGCAAGAGCAGGTCAGGCTGGGCGTTGTTTCACATTGTTGCATAGAGATGAGGTACAATATTCATGTTGATTGTTTCTTACACGGCATGTGTTACTTTAAATTTATATGCCAATGAGGTTAATTGGGTCCAAATTAGATGCTTTCTCAACCTATTTATATAATGGAATGATATCCTCCTCCTTCCCCCCTTCCCTTTTTCCTAGCTAATCCAGAAGAGAATCTCAAGCTTGCATGTGTTGAGGCTGCTTATGGCATGGTACTTTTAAGTCATTTAAAGTCAATGCCACTGTTATAAAGGTTTGACTCTATGCATAAAGCTGGTTTTAAACTAAGATCCTATCTCAAGGACAAGGTTTCACAATCTAATATGTGCAATTTTCAAGCATCACTCTGTCACATACTGGGTGAGCTGGATTCAGACAAAGTAACAGCCAAATACATGTTTGACTGAAAACCGAACTCTGTAATTTGAATGGGACCTTGCCACCCGAGTTGGAATGAATCCACATCAGTAAAACTTGACACGGGATTTGCTCAACCCAAATCTGTTGTCAGACTGCACAGATTTTCACAGGGACTTACAAGTGCTCGATCATCAATTGGCAGCTGGAAGGCTTTTATTCCTTTATTAGATGCCAGTAGATCATAGATAAATGGGCTTGGCTACCTAGCTTGGCTCCTGTACAATTTTCTTAATTTGTTCTATTTCTGATTGTTTCAAACAGAAGTGTACAGCAGAAGAAAGATTGAACAAGTAACTTTTAATATTGAATCCTTATATTGTCATTTCTTTGTCATTTCATTTATAACATATGATGTCAACAATTTTACTTGTTACAGATAAAGCGTTTCAAGAAATTGTTACAGAAGGTCGACAATAATTCTTGTCCTGTTTACACCGTCCCTTCCAGTTCTGTTGAGTCTCTTCACTCTATTTATGTGTCTGGTAATTTCCTGGATTTCCTTCCTATAGATAACTCATAAATGCGTTGATTGATACTATCTTTGGTTTTTGGGTTTGATGCTAGTACATTGGTAAGTATATACTTTGGGTTTTTGGGTTTGATGCTAGTACATTGGTAAGTATATACTTTGGTTTTTCAACCGACTCAGTTAAATTTGCTTTTTGATATTTTAAACTTTTTTCTATATCATTTGCCTTGATTTTCATGATTGCGATTATTCTTTTTGGTTCCTTTCGGGATGAGCCTTATTGGTTTAACGGCTTGTATTCTGAATATCAAATATAATTGAAGCAATGATGAAGACGATATGGCTCTTAATTTCTTTCATCTTCTGGTGCTTCCCATCCACATTTAAGGTTAGATCCCAGAAGGAAGAGGTTATAATGCCATATATGTTGAAAACTATCTTTCTAGGAATTTCAATTTAAGAAGTCAGTTGTATTTTATGTGGAGTAGGAAACTATGTAAAGGTTTTCTCACTTTTAAGTGAAATTGATGTCTTGAACGAAGAACACTGAACCTTTCATTCCTTTTTCATGCATCAGCGTTAGAGAAACTGAAAGAGACAGTTGAATCAGAAACATCCAGGAAGCACAAAATTCGTTTTAAATCTTCAAGGACAGGCAGAGGAAAGGACAAAAGTTCCACCAAGGAATAGCTTTGTCAATCAAGCAGCCTCCTTTTTTTCGACAGACTGTACACAATACACAGGTTAGTTTTAGTGTCCTGATAATTAAACATTTAGAAACTTTATTATTTTGATGTGAAATTTCACTTAACAAAAATTCAATTGTACATTTTTGTTTTTATTTTACTACAGCCTGTTTTGTGCCTGCTTCATTTTCTTCTCCATGATCAGAAAGTAATTATCCATATTCCACTCCATCCAGAGAGATCCTAGATTTGCGCATAAACGCAACAAAATCTCCTGTATTCTTGCGGGAGTTGTGTGGTTTTATGAATAGTGTAGCACACAATCTATTTAGGAAAATTGAAGAACCTCCCAGGGGCCAAGGTGTACAGAAAAAGTGTTGCAGATACTGAAAACACACCAGAGAAATAGATCAACTTTCAGTTGAACGTTGAAGATTTATGGAGACTCTGAAAAACTAGATGCTCATTGCTGCCTACAATGTTTTGGTTACCTCTCATGTTTGAGAAAAAACGAAGATAGCAAGATATTGATAATCTAATGCTCAAGATGTGAATGCAATTAATTGTGACGATTGCTTATCCAGGACAATTTTCATGAACATAAATATGAAATTAGAAACATAACAAACTGGTTGTAGTTTCAATTTTTGATTTTCAAATTCTACTTGTGTTGTTCCACTTGTTTCAAGGGAAATATTTTCTCCTTGTTCTAGTGTTTTAGCATTTACTTGGTCCAGAAATTTTATTTTCCTAACCTTTTCCCATCTTCTTATGTTAACATGGAAAAATCATTTTCAATTTTTTATAAATTTATAATATTATAGCTAAAAAAGGTGCAAGGATATACACCAACTTCCTCTCTCTAATAGACTCTCTCCCTTCTCTCTAAATAAAGTTTTTTGGTTCCGCCTTACTCCAGGGGAAGGTTCGAACATTGTCCATCGACCCTCCCCCAATCACTTTTTCTTTACCCTTGTTAGGTGGTTTTTTCCTTTTGCTTCTATTATTTTGTTTACATTTTCTTATAGTTTACTTTTTATCTTAGCCTCCAGTCATGGAGTTGTAGTGCCTGTATTTGAATGGGGCTTTTGTCTTTCTTTGTTTCTGTTTGGCGATTTGCATGTAGTTGATGCCCTCCATGGAAGGTGATTGAAGCTCTTGAAGCTGTAGGCTGGTAGTCAAAGGGTGATTTCGAGGTGGCCACCTTCCTTTCAGCGCTATGGAACAGATTCGTTTTCCAAGTCTGGTTCTTGGCGCGTCCAGCATTGGTCCAAGTCCCTGTTCTTATTATGTTTTTGGCTGCAAAACTCCTCAACCTTTTCCTTTGGCTTTAAAGGTTTCAGCCTGGAAGACGTTTTTTCCGAGTGAAATGTTAGCGCCTTCAATGGCTTTAAGTTGGGTACCATGTCTGGAGTAGATGTTCATTATTGGCGGCCAATGACAAGAGACTGATGAGCATGAGGGGCGGCAGCAACTTGAGCTTTGGGGTTTCGGCAGTTCCTGTTCTCAACTCTAGTTCCCCTCCTTCCTTTGAGATCGCCTTTTGTGTTGAAGTGCCTGTATATCATATTTGAGTGTTGTGCTTGTATTTCATATAATGAAATATTTATCCTGATAAAAAAAAGGTGCTTGTGTTTCATCTAATGAAATATCTATTATGATTAAAAAAAAAGGTGCAAAGAAATCGTAAAGCTAGTAGCCAGTGCCTACCTACTCCTGTCAACTATCTTTTGCAATCACCCTACGTTGGAGGCTGCAGCCTCACAGGTAGTAGGCAACGACTATAATTGGGGAGAAAAAAATGCTTCTCACTTCTTCCTCAAAAATTCATCTTCCCCACCAACTTTATAGTCGTATTTTTCCCCCTGAATTTGTAATTTGTGAAATAACTTAACTTTACCTTAGACTTAAGTGAGCTATATGTGTGATTCAACGCCCATCTAGATTATGTATTCAGCACAAGAAAAATGACTGGAAGTTAAAGAGGGTGTTTGAATGAGAGGTTTTGGGTAGTTGGTAGAGGTTTCATATTCAATGGCTTCTTCATACTTGTTTGATAAATGCATCAAAGAAATGTTCAGTTGAAAGGTTGTGAAATTAGATTCATTCGTTCTTAATTGCTCTTGTTTTTAAGATAACATCATTTTACTCTTTTTCCAATATATACACGCACAACACCGGTGATATTTTCTTACATTATTTATTTTATTAATATATAATGAAATAAATGTGAGAATAAATTGATAATCATAAAAATAAATTATATGACTTATATTCTTATTAATCTTTTTATATATCAATAGAAGCTACTGTGTAAAGTTTTACTAAATATTTAACATAAATTAGCTATAATTTATTAACAACAGTAATTAGCCAACAACAATAACTAACAATTACAAGCAATATTCAATAATTAATTCAAATAAGCCTTATGAAAAAGATAATTGTATTGCTGCTGGTGGTGGTAGTATTAGAGGGGGCGCTTCCTAGTTCTGATAGAAGATCTACCAATAATGGGAAACGATGGTTCAATGATTTTTAGCATCATCATTCAAGTACTCAAAAACCAAATTACTTGCACAACTTTGTGATTTTTACTGATAATTTTATACTGTGTACAACTTTGAGATTACAAGATTCCTGTCCTTCTGTTGCTGAATATGGGCAACTCTTGGTCACCAAAACCAATTCCTCTCCCCCCCTCAACAGGAAAACAACAAAAAGGAGAGAATTAAAGACCCAAAGAAGGGGAAAAATCTTCAACAAGTTACAAGGAAACCAGAGGTAGTTCTCAGGCTTCAGAGATTGGAAAAGATCTTTTAAAACCCCTTTGGAAAGCACTTGGAGTTAAGAGGCAGCAGTGGCTGCCTCGACAGCTATAGCAGCAATAGTGGTAGCAGAAGACGTAGGTGATCTAGGAGAAGCAAGAGAATTGATAGGGCTAACAATATCTCTCTCTTCTTCGTTAATAGTATCCAAAATCTTTGATGCCCTGCGGCTCATGACTCGAATGTACTGCGGTGGTGCAACTTCCAGAATGAACTTTGCTAAGCGTGGATTAGCCATTTCTTTAGTATTTAGGAAAGATGGAAAAACAGATAGATAAGGGAAAAAGATTTTCTTAGGAAAAGCTTGGTCTGGGATGAGCATAAACTGAAGCTGTGGGTGATATTTATAGGGACATGTTTAAGCTTTAAATCGAGGCAGTGGTCCTAAGCAAAAGAAGCTGTTAGTGGCGCCACCCTCCTTTTGAAATTAATTGCAGAGGCTTGACACTTGCATGATAGATTGACGAGACAAGTGCTTTTTTCTTTTTGTTCTGGTATATGTCAACACCTTGGGTGGAAAATGACATATCTGAAGCGATGGGTTTTGTTGTGAGGGATAGCTTCCAATTTTGCACTTTTCCAGGCTGGTATGCTTGCAATGGAAATGAGAATGTTTTGTAGCTTTCTAATTACTTGCTTGGGAGACACGGTTCTCATACGAGGACTGATTTGAACAGTAGTGCTGCTGGCTGCTGACCGGAAGTTTCTTTATAAACTTTCCCGTCTCTTCAGGGAAGGAAGGGTCGTATCGTATTTGGCTGAAATTCTGTATTCAGTCAATGGTTGAAGAATTATTATTGTGAACATTTTTTCTATTAAACTTCATAGGAAATTAAATGGTATGACACAAGTTTGAATTCGAATTAATAAAAAAAAGTGAATTTCGGATATGAATAATTTATTTATAAAAAAAACTCCACTTATTAATTACTTCAAAATATGCTTGAACGGAGAGATGGAGGGTTTGGAGAGAGCCATAATCAAAGGATAAGCTTTTAAGAGGACCTACAAAATCAGATGCATATGATAGGATGGCGATGGCTCAGTGGATACAATTAATTTGAATTTGTCTTTGATGAGATCAACCCATAAGTTTCATTTACCTCTTATCCATGGCAATAAACAGTACGTGCAGGCTGAGAGCAGCCAATCCCGAGCAAGGACCACTACTTAAAAAAGTGCTCCTTGCTCAATTGAGACCCTTCCATGAACTTTTTCGTACTCTCTTCTTTCGGCTTTAATATTTTTCACATGCCAATGGGGCATCCATTCACAGAACTCTCTCTCTCTCTCTCTCTCTTTTCACACTATGTGACTCTTTGTTGCATATCAAAGAAGACAACAGGGCGGCAATAACTGAAAGCTTTGTTTCTGCTAATATGGACAAGGACCCTTTAAAGGTACTATATGTTTGTATTTGAATTTTCTTGAAAGATTTGATAGCTAAACTGTTCATGAAATATTGATACTTGCCACCCATAAATCAGTATTTATGTGTAATATAGTTTGGTTTTAATTAAAATAGTAAAATAAGATTGACTCGATTAGTCGAAAAAAATTTTCTTTTTCAATTCTAACTTCAACAGTAATGTTAAACAAGCAGTAAATTTGAGCTAAAACAGAGTGTGATGATTAAGATGATTGATGAATGAAGATAACCTTAAGAGTAGCCATTGATGAGAATACGTTGAGCAGGTAAATAAACGCATATTATAAAAATACACCATGAAGTTGACGGTTTGTAATGTGAGAATTGAGGACAAGGGATACCTTTATTGATCCTCTTTTGGTTCATCTTTAATGAAATTTTGTTCTTTTGTTGAGCATTCTTTTTCACTCCACAAAAATATATGGATAAGATGTAGAATATTTGACATATACACACTTACAAAAAGACTCAGAAATTTGAACAACTGCTAGCCACTCCTCTATCTATCCTCCAATTTTTCTAAAGTAAAGACAATAACAAACATGTTAACCCCAACGGGCACAGAAGTCGCATGTGCCGTGGTTGACACGGCACATGATTTTTTTTTTTTTTTTATAAAAGTAGCGTTTAAATATAATGAGCAACTCATAAATCCAAAAAGTGTATTACATTTAATTTTAAGCAGTAATATTGCAGAGGAATGGCTAAGATTCATGAATGGCGGCCAAGCTAAAAAGAGAACAAAATAGAGAGTAGCAATCTGTCTGCGCACTGGTGGCTTCCAGAATTGAAGAAGACTTGTTATTAGGCCAAAAAGTGTAGCTCCAAATCTTGGATTTAAGTCATAAAGCAAAAAGATGTCAACTTTTTGGTTGCACTAATTTTCTTGTGTTTACTCCTCCAATCCACAGCCTCTAATTGCACTATCACTTGATTCTTGCATTGATTTTGCAACTGAGTGGAACCCAACATATTGCTTTTTGCATTAAATGGACCATTTCGTTTTTGTGTAAAGAAATAATTTTATTTAATGTTATGTTTGTCGTCTCTAAGGAATAGATGTAGAAGACTGCCGTGCAAGGCAAAAACTAGTTTAGACAAATTTCCACTTTTTGCATTCATTGTTTATTTGCAAATTAAAAGTGGATAATAAATGAAATTTTCATTACTGAATTATTCCCCATGGGTCGCAGTCATGAGGTTAGGCTGACGTTAGCTACATTTAGTTAAATTTTAGAAGGTTTAAGATTTAATACTTTAATCTATTTCCATATTAAAATATATTTTCATCATTAATTAATTCATTCGAGATAAATAATTATAGATTAATCCATAAACCCTCAATCTAGGAATGGCACTATTGTAAATATATGAAAACCAATTATGATAACGTCTATATAAACCGAACATAGACGTAGAATTGGGGTAAGCCCAAGGTCCTCCCTCCCTCCTTCTTTGGCCACACTCCTTCATGTTAATCAAACTTGAATGCTTCACAGTGAAGGGAAGATATAAACCTATTAACATGTCAAGAATTAGATCACCTCCGGCTACGTACTCAGCCTCTATCCGGCCAAGTCTTCCAGGACCTATCAAGCTGGTTCAAGTCCCTAACCATAATAAGACCTCACCCAGGACTCCATTCTCTGCAGTTGCACCAGCTCGCCTTATGAGAGTCTCTAGGGTTCCCATTCGAATAACCTTGGAAACCATTTATGAAGAAGAAAATGAAGAAGAGTTCTGCATGGATATGGATCAGAGTTTTTCTTCATCAATCTTGTCAACTTGTTTCCTTCAAGGTCAAAAGCCTTTGTCATCTTATTGTCAAAACTGGGGTGTGCTTAGCTAGAGTAGAGACAGCCACTCCATGCAAGTAGTTAATTAATTAGTGAAATCCATCAATGCATTTTCTATTGGAGTAGAGATTGCCTTTTTTTTTTTTTTTTTTTTTTTTTTTTTGGTTTTGGGTTATGAAGAAAAAAACCAAGTAATGTATAAAAAGATAGCGTCTGGCCACCACGGATCAATGTAATAGCTAGCTTATCCACGACTTATTATGAGTGGCATTTTGGCTGCGTTGCCTCAAGCAGAGGGAAGTTAGATAAGTCACCATCGTCTCACACCAACAGGAATAACTTTGGAGGATCAGATTTCCAATATTTATGAATTGCCAGTAAAAAGATTATTATAATTATAATTTTTATTCCCATTAATCAATCAATTTTAAATTAATAAAATTATAGAACTCCATTAGCCAATTCCAGACCTACCCACCCTAATTCTTTTTTTTTTCTTTTTTTACCAATTAAAGAAATATTAATTTGTTATCTAATTTTATCATTTACCTCAGAAGAAAACTTCTATATTTTTAAATATAAATTCTAAACCGATTTATCATTTAAATTAGTCACATATTCACATTTAAACTTCCAATCAGTTAATAATTTTTCTAATGTTAACAATTTATGATGCAGTTGCTCCCAAAATAAGAGGTATAATCCAATTTTAGGGTAAAAAATATTTCCTGTAGTTATTAGTAATACTAAATCTTCCACACCTATATAAAATGCACCCACACCTATCTAAACTCAACCCATCTCTGTAAGAAGCAGTCTTATTTTGAAGCATATACATATCTGAAAATCTAAGAAATTGAAGAGAAGATGGCCATGAGAAGCATGCAAGATTTTAGAGAAGTTGCGCCAAGCCTTCTCGTATCTCGACAAAGGTGTTCATCTTGTCCGAAACTGGAGACCATTCTTGAAGAAGGATCAGAGAGATTTGAGATTCTACCAAAGACAAAGACGATGGTCATTATAAGAAAACAAAAAAATAATGAGGATCAAATTATAAAAAAATAATTGTTAAAATAAATCTTTGATTATTGAAAATATCAATGATTAAACAACGAAAAATTGCTGTTGTTTATTTCTATATTTCTTTTCTTTGTTTTTTTTGGTCGAATAGATTTGAAATATTTTTGTAATTCATGTTTTTTTTTTCTTTCAAATCTAAATGAAACTTATATTGTATATATTTATAAAATTATTCCCCATCTATATTAGTTTTTTTTTATATTATATATAATTTCTGATACTTATAATCAGAGTTTTTTTTTTTAAAAAAAAAAAATTAATATGCTTAAATCAAAATTAAGTTTTTTTTTTGGATTTTTTTAAAACAATATATATATATATAATAAAAGAAACATATTATTACTTGATAGTATAATAAATTCTAAATTAACCAGTAACTTCCTGCTATCATTATGTATAGATTCTTAAGAGCTAAAAGAAATACTAAAATTTTTGGAGAGATCCAAAATTTTTTTTATTGAAGTTAAATTGTTATTAATAAATTCCATTAATTTTAATTTATCTCTTAAAAAATTATTAAATGTCGACCATATATAATAACAAAATCACTTAACAAATGCTTACAAGGCTATCGAGACTGATATTATTTGGTGGGTTAAAAAGCTCAATTTGATCATTAGATCCAAAATGAAAATTTTGAACTAATTTTCTGATTTATTGATCTAATTAAGAAATTTAAAATCAAATTAAGCTTAAAATGAAATTTCTGAGATAGTTTATACAAAATATTGAAAGTTAACTTAATTAGCTAATTACAATGGTGAAATTGAGCAATTTGTGTATAATTAAAATTTATCTTTAAGTAAATGACTTAATTTTTTTATAATTATTATTTTTATTCTTTTTCCATCAAATTTGAATCTTTGATATATAAAATTTACTATCCTTAAATTATTTACTAAATTAATTCCGCTGTTAAACATTATATTAAAGTTTTAAATATTTTGCTTTGACATGGAAAATAAGCGGATTTGAATATGAATCGGGTTATATTTGATGCTTTGACATGCAAGGCATAATTTAATGACTTTGATAATATTAAAAAATTAATTTAATAATTGCAAAAAGAAAAAAATTAATTTAATTTCTTAGTTATCATCATATATTATTATATGATAATATCTAAATTATCATCTCATATAATATTTATGTAGATCTTCTTTTTCTTAGTTAATAAATAAATAAAAACAATGAAATCTTGTATAAAGGAAACTGAAATGTGAGAGATTTAAAATAAAGATATAATTTGAATAATAAGATTAAGAATAATACTGTGTAATCTACAAAATTAGTATCAGGCAGAAACAGATCGTCATCGTATACAATTGAAACAATGACAAAAATTAATTAACCCAAATCTGTTGCCGATTCTTAGGAAGCTAGTCCCAGCCATACATGCATTTTGTCGAACACATGATGGCTGCAGCAATCCTCCGTCTCCAATATTCTCATACCAAAAAAAAAACAGCCATTTCCATAGCGATCCTTGCGATCATGCAGAGGCAGCCACATCTTTATATAACAAGAAATATAATGAGAGGGCCAAGACTACAGGGAGGACAACCACCACCCTCTTGGGCACATCAACAACTTCAAGATTGTCATCATTACTATAGGTATGATAAGACACCTCTTCAAAAATAGTCTCAAGCCTTGGATTGCTTGATGATTTCCGGTGGGAAATGAGAATGGCTGGTGCTACTTCACCAAAGCTATAAACGTCCCTCATGCCCTTCACCATTTGTATCAAAATGGGCTTATATTGGATGAAGGGTATTGGAGGTTTCTTGGGTAATGGAGTATGGAGAGAGAAGAATTGCTTATTTGTGATATGGGTGTCGAGACCTGGGAGATAGCCTCTGCTTATAAAGGAGGAATGTGGTTCTTTGCTATATTTAGGAGAGAAAAGGAAAGGCTACGGAAGGATGATACCAGTCTCTTTTTTATCTCTCTACGAATGCTTACTAAATTAGGATTATATTATTTATAGATCATTCTAAATCGCTATTAACTCAATAATACAATGATATTCGCATAAAATTTAAATAAAATTCAAATTGTTTATTTTTTGAGTTTATTATAAATTGGATTTATATAATTATATGTTATTATTATACCAAAAAAGAGTGAAATTAGTGGTTTTTATTATTAGTCTTTTTATGACCAGAGATTTTAGATAAGTCTCTTTACAACTCACAAAAATTATAAAATTCGGACCAACTAAAATTAAAATGCAAAATATTTTTGCGCATGTAGAAGATGGAGATGCAGATGGAGACGGAGGAGTGAATATTTACAAAAAGCTTCCGCATGGCATAATTTGGTTAAACTTCAATTCAAGGTTCCCCAAGGAGGAAGCAATTGGGTATGTGGATAAGGCACGCATTGAGGACCTCTAGCCCCAGCCTGAAGGAAGGTAGTGGGTCCATCGGCCATGCCACACACACTTATTTCTCCGCGTGTTAGAGAGACCCCCAGGGCCACGCCCATTCCCCTGCATCAATTCTTACATGGCACGTGGACGTGGTGCCCCCTTTTGCTGAGAGAATAAGGCTGCCATCAGGCGTGTGTCGCCAGTCAACCTACACCAGCTTATCCACAAGCTTTAAAAATAAAAAATTTTAAAAAATAGATCCAATCACCAAGCCAGCAAATAAAATTACATTTCACTTTTTCCAAAGTGGGAAAAGTGGTTAGTTTTCATTTATTTCAATTACTGTGGTCGCCACAAATTGTTCAAGATTAATAGTTTATGGTGTTGACATGAATACACCTGGAAGGCTCGTGCCTTGTTATAAGAGATTAAATTAAGGTATGCAGCCAACTTATAATTGAATGCAAAATAGATCCTGTAGTTCTGTGATACTCTTCTATGTTTACAGTCCATTCTACTTTGAGATATTAGCACAACTGCAGCAACTATTTTAGCGGTAGATTATCGATCTTTCAAATGTATCCTTAAATAATAAACTCCATTATTAATAATACAGTACACGAAAGGATTGTCAACTCCAAACTAAAACTGTTGTTACTGCGAGTAGTAACCATGTAAATTTTAAGAGCCCTTGATTCTTGTGTCGCATTAAATGAATGCGTAAATGGGCATTTTGGATAGAAGCATGAGTGCATGATAAGATGATTGCGACTTTCATTCGACAATATGATAAAAGGATGATTCCAGTTGGTCATAGCTAAGATGATTCTCAGTGGAATAAAGATCTCAAAATGTTAAATACAAGATTACCAAAAAGAAAGTAATTACAATTCACCAACATTATGTTTCTTGAGATTACTCTTCTACACTTCTACCGTATTCCATCCACAGCAACATTTTTCTAACAATATGGATTTTGTTTCGCTAATCTATCGTCTGTAAGTATGTTTGGCTGCAATGTTGGGTTCTCATCCGTTGAACTATCGTTAGCTGTAATAAACAACAGAATTGAGTATATTTCAATTCAGAAATATCATCATCCAAACTGATGAATTTGTAATTACCTACGATTTAAATAACGATAGCATTCTTTGCCATAGTCTACTTGAAGCAGTGGGTGGAGAAATCTGTCCTTCCGTAATCATTTCAACTTCAGGTCCCATTTCATGGACAAGTTTGACAGATTCTGATAGTCGATTAAGGAGATTCATCAGGGCAATCACTTCATTCCGTTGTAGCTGTAACTGAAAATGAAAGTCAATAGAATAAGCTTCAGTTTTTTCGTATGCTGAAAAGTTTACAAAAGACGAGTAGACTAAGGACATAATTGATGCAACAACTGCAGCGAAGATTCTAACTGAAATCTCATGAAAACAAAAGTAGTTTCTCTGCATTAACCATCATATCAACACAACAAATTATCAGGCCACGGTCAGGCCTCTGCAGAAAAGATTAATCCCGACATTGTCCCCACTTGTGGCTTACTCAAAGAAATTACATTGGGATCAGACAAATAAAGAATCATATCTAGTGTTATGAGGTACATTAGCTCTATGATTGGGCCTCAACTCAGGTGGTAAAAGGGATGGGATTAGGCCACAGTAAACTTCACTAAACACATAAAATAACATTGTCCCATGACCAGATAACAAAGTTTTTCCATTGAAATTTCAGCAGCCGTCTATATAGAATTCATGTTGCAAAACAGACAGCCGAGGAAAGTTGTGAAGAAATATTTTGAAGATCATTATCTTAAACAAAAATTTCACATCCTCTACAGGACTCGTATTACTTCACCAAAAGCAACATACTTGATTTTATCCACAAGTAAAAACCAAAGCAGAACTCTTTTTTTTTTTTTTTTTGTAGATGCTGCCAGAATTTGATACTTACAGTCTGCCCCAAGTGATCCCATCCATCATCAGAGAAGAGGATTTTCAGAGCAGTACCCAGACCAAGAACCTGAAGCTTTCCCCAAAGTCGGCACTTCTCACAGCCTACGCAGTCCATCAATGCACTGCAATTCCAATAGATTATAGATTGGGTTATATCATTTTCGCCCACATAAGAAAGTCTACATAAAGTAATCAAGAGAAAGACCACCACAGAAACAAGATTATGCTTTTAACCAAATTCTACATTTGAGAGAGATTAACTAATTAATTAAAAGAGGAAGTCAAAAGTCCATGTTTGGCCTTTCTACATTGGATGCCGAACAATATGCAGATTTTGCTAGGGTAAAAATATTTCAGAAAAGGAGAGTCGGTAGAAATTTGGGAAAAACCTAATGTTTCTGAATTGTTCTTGAATCTTCTGTTTCAGTTCGGGTCCACGTTGACCCTTCCACAACTTAGCTTCATCAAATGGGAGTGGGCATGCTGCTTGAAGTTTTGAATTATAGAGTAGTTGTCTCATCAAGGAATGAGCTTTGAGATCTTCAGTAGGGTTACCAGTGTCATATTCAGCTTGTTCCAAGTAATCCGCAGCCTGAATGCATTATAAGATAACCATTAGACATAAGTCTTAGGTTCAGAGAGAAGGAAGAAAACAGAGGGGGAGGGAAAATGGGTCATGGGAATCACAAAAATTTGTTGCTTAACATGTGCCCCAGAAACCATATTCTTCTTTTCTCTCACCCTCCACTTTCCTGCCTGTCCCAAACCGGTTAGAGAAAACAAAACAAATTGTGGCTTTATAAGAGATGATGCATAAAGAAAACATTTCTACCAGTTAGTTGCCTATTATAAACATTCGTGTAGACAAAATAAACTACCAACTCCAACAACAAAAAATATAAAAGATATGATGCAGAAGAAACAGCCTTGCTACCACTAAATTGCCCAGTATATGCACTCCTGTAGAGAAAATTAAAACCTCATCCCCTCCCAACACTCACCTTCATAACAGCTCGGAGAACAAAAAGATACGTGAAGTACAGGTTTCTAACACGATCAGGGTATCTTAAAACCCGATCATACATCAATGTAGTATTGCGGCCCCACTGCAAGAGAAAAAGAATAACGATAAACTGTCGTTAGATTCCTTCAGCAAATAACACTGCATGCCTAAATATTTCTTTTGATTGGAAGATATAAGCCTTCTTTATGGACAAACTATTCATCTTCCAAATGCCCACCATTATTGCAAGTATTTTTACAAAGGTGAGCAAAATCACTTCAAATCCTAGGACGACTCAGGCTTTGGACAGCTTCTCTAAGGGCACTTGGCCATTAAGCTATCAAAATCCAGTGGTTTTATAAGTTCTTTTAGGTAGGATGAAAAATACAAAAGCATATCAAGTGGCCATATTGCTATGGCCAAAGTTCATAAATAACACAAGTTGAGAAGCACACAACTAAATTCATACCAAGTTTTTAGACTTGTCAAGTAGATAAGCATCTGCTATGTGAATTGAAATAGAGGAGTGAAGACCAGATATCAGCTTGTACAATACCCTTTCCTCTTGACACAACTCTTCAGATGGATCTACACATCAGAATAGAATAAGAAAATAATCATTGGATCCTGTAAGCATGACAGTAAGAAAAACTAAAAAGTAAAATTAAGATAGTGGAGACTAAAATGTTATCCAAGGCTTTGATAAGGAACATATTTAAGCAGACAAAATAAAGCTGGCATCTTTTGCTTGACAGCATATCTGTGCTGCTATTTATGTATGCCTTTGCATGCAGTTACTTCAATAATAAAAACAGATTATCCAAGAGACGTTGAACACTTTTTGCAAGTATAGAAACAAAATAGTGACAATCTGTGAACTGTGGTTGGTCATGTGCACAGACACAGAGAAGGATGAGACTTACATTTGGGGCAGTTCTCAGAATAAATAGCATCCCATATCCTTCTAGCTGATGGACCAGAGTAGCCAGTGTATCGTTCAGGGTTCAATTGAAGATTCACATATGTCATCTCAGCTGCCAATGAAAATGTTTTATTATTTGCTCAATCAACTTTTAATTTTGGCATTAACAAGCCAGAACGCAATCTAATTCATCAATAATAATAAAAAAAGAAATATATAGAACAAAGCAACCTGATAATATATGTTCTCATATCATCAGGTATAGCCATACAACAAGTCCATGGCTCCCAATTGGAACACTAACATTTTACATTAACATTATTAGAATATACTACAATTTTTACATAGTAGGACAGAGAAGCATATGTTCACAACAATGATTGAATAAATATCAATGATAATTGTAAGTTCTCAGATGTGCAGGAATAGAAATAACATACCATTGTCAGTCTCATCATCATTTGTCCAGGGATTGTCTGTTTCAGTCCATCCCCTAAATGCTTTACTATCAAGGGTACGATCAACAGCAGCCTGAGGCTTTCCTTCTTGACATTGAAGATCATCTGATGAAAGGCCTCGATAGAAAGGTGTCCTAAATGCTTTGGGGAATTCACTTTCTGGGCATTCACAAACACTGCAATCCCTCAAGAAGCACATGCCATCATCAGGCCAGAAAGGGCAGTCACACCCCAACTTAACCTGCCATACAATTGGTCCATAGCCTTTAAACTAAAATACATAACAATAAGGGATGAGTAATATGTAGCTCTAACGTCAATTATCATAGAAGGAGAAGATTCAAAGTTAGACACATAGTATATTGGGTCAAGATCAAGAGCTTCATGACAAGTAAATTTCATTAAGTAATGCATCTTGAACTCATTTTTATCCAAATTCCCACCAAATAAAATGCAAGCAGAGAATTCTGATTCTTATTTTACAACTTGCACATGAATGATCCACTAAGGAGAAAAAAACTGATCAGTTGATCATGATATCAAAGGAATGCATTTAGATCAACTGATTATATCATAGCTGTGAATGCAATAAGATACATTTCGAAATTTAAATCATGATCCATTATATGCATAAGAATGATTTGTTAAAATAAATATCATGGTAACATGTTAATGACAACTTTACCCGATGGCAACAGCCACAAGGAAACACTGAAAAAGGAAAATAACAACATTACGTGGCCAATCCACCCTCAATATTGTCATAAAACTCTATTGCAGAAATTAGCCATAGTTTATGGAGTAATCGATAACAAGTTTAAATTTCAGAATCAAAAGAAATAATTATATATAGATGTCAAAAGAACTCCATGGTCTTGTACTGCAAGAGTAATGAAGGGCACTCATAACCCCATAACTCGAGGCTTATCTCCATTTCTTTTTCCTCCATATAACTAAAATGACTAGGCACCTGCTTTCTATTATGCATAAGCCCCTATCATGGACATCCATTTTTTTCGAAATCTGCATATTTATCATGATACATAAACGGGTAATACTACCAAGAGGCATTTAACGAACCTTAAAATATCGAAAAAATGGGGTTTTCACAAGATCTTGGAGAGATGGATACAACACTTCTTCATTAAGACGGTCTACTGTCTCATAGTCACAACAACAGTCCTCCACCATCCCACTGTACCTCTGCACAGAAAGAAAATAAAGCAAAGCTTGAGCTGGAAGGATAAGAAGGATAATATGATCATATAATATTCAATCTCCTATAATTTCAACATCTGACAAAAACATGACAACCAAACTGCAATCGTACTGATCACAGCACTCGAACGGTGCAAACACTAGCTCGCATTATAACCAAAATAACAACGCAAATCACAGCCCCTTTCCACCCCATTACATAAAGTATAGAATTGAACATTCTATACTTGAAAGATTCTGAACTTTCTTTATTCACTACCCAAAAACCAAATTCAAAAAGGACGATTAACAAAATTCAGGTGACAGTAATTCGACTTCAATATTCATAATTCGATTTCAATATTCTTTCTCAATTTCCTTTCCTTCGTTTCCTCAATAAGCAAACATAGAATTGAACACAAACCTGAGGACAGCTACAGGGCAGTCCAAATAGAGAGATCTTTGGGGTATTAATCGAAGCTGTAGTTAAAGCAACAATCAGAGCAATGACAGCACCAGTTATGACCCATCTCCATGGCCTTCCCTCAGTCTTGGCGGTCTTCTCACTCTCCGATCCCACCATTTTCCGACTTGATCAGAATGCTAAGAAACAAACAAAGAAAACCCCGATTTCTGAAATCCTGATGCTCCCGCTTTTTGTTGTTGAAAACAGAATAGAAATGCAGTTGATTTGTGCAAGAAATAGCAGCGGCTTGTCCGTCTGAATTATAAACAATTCCAGAAAATTATGGGCGTTTGGCAAACGGTTTTACTTTGCAGGAAAATCCACGGAGAGACCGCAACTTCAGAAGGCGGCTATTACAACTGGGCCTTTCGCCCATTTATTCTTCGGGCCTGTTTGAAATTCTTTTTCTAACTTTTTTTCTCCCTTTTCTTTTTCAACCATTATTAAAAAAAAAAAATCAACAGCTAATCTAGAAATAATTAGTTGGGCGACTAGCGTTGAATTTCTAACGAAAAAAATATGGATTTGAATTAATTTATTAATTTAATTTAATTTTTTATTTATTTTAATTTAATTTAATTTTTATTTTTAAAAATTTTAATTAATTTAATTTAATTTAATTTTAATAAAAAAATTTAAAAAAATCAAATTAAATTAATTAATAAAAATAATGTATTATTTTAATAATATAAAAAAATTAAATAATTAAAATTAAAATATTTTAATTAAATTTTAAAATATTAAAAATAAAATAAACTGAATTAAATCAAATCGAATCATATTAATTCCATTCGATTTAATTTTTAATTAAAATTAATTTAATTTTTATAAATATTAAAATTTTAATTTTTTATTTATTTATTTTAATTCAATTTTAAATATAAAATGCGTACCTAATGACAAGCATACCTTTCGAGATTTCGCCACTAAAACCTTAAAGAGAATGCTACTGCACTACTACTATTTCTTTTTTTTTCCCATTCTTTCTTGGGAAATGTGAGATGTGAGAAAATTGAGGATAAAGAATTTTATTCGATCTTGTTATGTAATCTACCTATGAATAACCTTATTGAATAAATTAATTAAATTTTAAAAATTTTAACAATTAATTTTATAAAAAAATTATGATAATTTAAATTATTGATGCATAAATAAAATAATTTTATAAAAATTAGAACATAATTAAAAAATATTTAAACTAAATTTATTAAAATTATAAAAAAAATCTTTTTTACAAAACAGTGAAAAATATCAAATTTTCTTTTCATTTTTAATCAAATGAACCTCAAAATTTACTTTTCATAATTTTTGAAGTATCATTAAAAATATATAAATATGTTAAAACTATAGATAGTATTTTATTTGTAAGGAAAAAAATAAAAATTATAAAATATATTATAATTTTAAATTATATGAAATAATGATTTTACATTTCCTTAATAAAACTAATAAAATAAATAATAAAAGTTATAAAAATTAAAAAATATATTAATAGAGCTAATAAAGAAATATAAGGGAGCTTTCTCTTTATTTCTATAGGGTGTGTTTATATAACACACTAAATTTAAAACTTTAAAATTATTAATTATTAATTTTATATATATGATGTTCATCAAATTTCTGGTATCCAGACTGAAGGTAAATTCAGGAGAAAGAAAATAAATTTAAAGTTCGGTAAAATTCACTAAATAGGTCAATTTATCAGCGCGACACCCAGTTCATAATTAAAGGAAGCTGGATTGACTCAAGACCTGAACCCTCTGAAAAGGCTTTTAGCACTAAATGTAACGGGAAGAAGGAGAACATGCCCAATTATACTACGACTATACCAATATGGGAATTAAATGAGAACATACCCAATTATACTCCGACTATACCAGCATGTGCGCTGAAGGGGGAATTAAATGGGCGCCTGACAAGTATGAACTAACAGGTATGTCCGTACATACGGGACTGCATAATAAAAACAGATGGTATTATAATAGAATAACAGTTATACAAAACAAGAAAAAGAGAAATAAATGATGGAATATGTTATTCTCCCAGATCAAGGTTAGACATACACCTATAAATTTTATTTTTTTTATTCTCAGAATATATAATCATGTAATTTTTATGGTGCTTTAATTATAAAAATTTGAAGGATAATTTAAGGTGAAAATTGATAGTTGAGTGATAAAAAAAAAAAAGAAAATCAAAATCTTTTCGTTTTTGGTTGAAGTAAGAATTTTTTACTAAAATTAAATTAAATATTTATGTCTTTAACAGTATTTTATTCATTTTATAGTTTTTATAATTTTTTTCTATTTATTTACAATATAAAGGCATAATTTATTTATTAATTAATTGTTAAGGTTTTAAAATTAAGTTTTCATACAATAGGCGTTTAATACCTTATATATAATTAACTTCCATTTATTTTATAGAAAATAAGTTGTATAAAAATTAATTTATTTTTTATTATTTAATTATAAAGAAAATTAAAAAATGCTAATTAATAAAATTCATTTATAAAAATTTGAACGGTTTTAATAAGATTTTGATATTTATTTTTCTTAGAAATGATTTTATTTTTTATTTAATCTGAAAAATATCTTTTATTTGCAAATTGTTTCAATGTCTCACATGTCAAAGAAAAATATATGTTTTTCATAAAATTGAAAACATGCTAAATTTTGTTGAAAATCTCTAGATTTTAATAAATTAATAAAGTTACACGATATTTTTTTTACTTTTATATATGAAATATATATTTAGAACAACCAATAAAATCTAGAATATAATTATTTTTTTTAAACTAGAAATTAAAAATTAAAGAGTAGAACTTAAAATCTCATACTAAAATAAACTATGCACTATAATTATAAAATAAGGCTATATGGTAATAATCTGGTAAATTAATATGCAATTTCATCCGTAAAAAAAAAAAAATCAGACTCCCTAATATTTAATTTTTCATCAAAATTTACTATTTTCTTTAAAATTCACTATTTTTTATGAATAAAATGAGTTTTTACATAACGCTATTATTATTATGAATAATTCGTTAAAATCTCTGTTACACCGATAACCACAAAATTCCCAATTAATTAGTTGGTAGGATCTCTAATTAATAGATACTAGTCAAATTTCTAAAAAATACTGTAATTAATTATTTTTTTACAGTATAAAAAATAATTATCACGATAATCAAAATACATAATTATTATAATAATTTGTTAAAATCCTGTTACACCGATAATCACGAAGTTTCCAATTAATTAGTCGATATGATCTCTTATTAATTAGTTGATACTAATCAAATTTATAGAAAATATTGTAATTAACTATATTTTTTTACGATATAAAAAAATAATTATTACGGTAATTAAAATACATAATTATTATCAATAATTCGTTACAATTTCAGTTATACCGATAATCACAAAGTTTTCAATTAATTAGCCGATAAAATCTCTTATAAATTATTCGATACTAGTCAAATTTCTAGAAAATACTGTAATTAACTAAAATTATTTACAGTATAAAAAATAATTATCACGATAATTAAAATATATAATTTTTACACAATTACTCTTAAAATTTTAAGTAATTATTTACCTTGGAAATAAGTAAACGCCAATTACCTCATGTCTTTTTTCTGTGATATTATCAATTACAATACAACTTTATTTCGATGATATAAAATATTATTAATTTATATTTACTTTTAATAAATTAAAATTCTAATAAATTAAAATAAAATAATAGCATAATATTAGATATATTTAGCAAAATAATATCGGAGAATCAAATTCACATGTAATGAGAAAGTGATTTTGGGTGAAAAAGGTGTTGACCATGACATGTATATTCATTACAATAACGAATTATAACAAATCCACCCATCCATATCTCACTTCAGTCCCTTCGTCATCATTTTCCTGCTATAACTGCCACTCTCACCCACAACCCATATGCTCTTTTTTATTTCTTACAAAAAAAAAATTTGATAATTATCCTCTTATTACAAGTCACTAAAAATTAGAGTATAATAATGTCATTTATGAAAAATTAAAAATATAATGAAATTTATAATATAGTCAGTAATAAGGGAGACTTACTATATTTTTATTTTTTTAATTATAAATTCTCTCCAATTCCACCGCTAAATCTTTAATATAAAACATTTTTAAAATCTAAACATTTTATCTGTCAATTAAACTATTCTGTCTAAATTTGAGTTATTTGGACCAATGGTTTCAAATACTACCAGATGGTTTTGGAAAAAAAAAAAAAACACAAATTTAGAAAGAAAAATGTAAATTGTTTTGAATTTTAAGATTTTTAATCATATTTTTGAGCCACTTTATTATTTTTTTAGATATCTTTATCGTTCAATGCATGCAAGATGCAAAAAATAAGAGCTACCACTTCACCCATGTATAAGAAAATTCATTTGAAGATACAGTTAGTCAACTTTGAATACGCAACATGACGTAACATCATCATATTTTTCAATGATTTTTTTTCTTTTTAAATTCCACATCCTAAATTTTCATTCTGCCGCCGGCTACCATATCTAAATTCCGGCAAGATACAACTTCGCATATTTATATATATCATAATTAACATAATGTTAGAACAAGCATAAATAGTATTTTAGCCAGAACGAGAGGGTCGTGTCACCTTGTCCTCCACTCTGTACAACCCTAATCATGTTAGACGAGAAGAATTAACTGACATATATCCGCTAATCAAGATTAGATTTTAGAGCCAAAGAGCACCGGCATCCTTGAGAAGAGGCACCAGTGTGCCGTTGATATGACAAGCCATAAGCGTCTCAATGCCGCCCAGAAACTTGCCACCAACAAAGATGGCCGGGACTGGCTGCTGCCCGTCCGATGCAAGCTGGAAGAGGACGGCCTGGATGTCAGCACCAGCGGAGTGGTGGTCCAACTCTATGATAGTAGGGCCAACGCCGAGGCCAAAGAGGAGACGCTTTGCCACGGTGCACATGCAGCAGCCGCTCATACTGAATAACACCACCGCATTACTTGAAGCCAGATGCCTCACTATCTCGTATGGGTTGTCGAACTGGTTCATTGCTTTTGATGTTGGAGGCTCGCTGTTGATTGCTACACTGCTAGCCATTCGGAGTCCCGAAGTTTTCTTCGCCACCTGCATATTTCTCGTTGAACAATACAAACCTTATAGTGAGCAAAAGATATTAGTTTAGTGAGAGCAAAAGAAACAAAGAAATATAAAGACTGAGAGTGAGAGTGAGAGAGAAGAGGAGAAGTTTTGTTTGCTACTGATAGTTTCTCGGATTTCTGATGTGTAGGGTTAAGTGGTCAAAGTAGCCAGAGACAAAGGTCGGTCACGAAACAAAGAGAAAATGGAGGGTTTTGTAGGGATCACTTGAAGTAAAAAATATCACAAAAATAGTGACACACAGAGTGTCCTTTATCGTATTAATCACTTGGGTACTGAGCATCAGTGTAAATCAGACAAAAACTAATTAGAAACAGGATGGTGAAGATCAAGGTGGCGAGCCTTTCTTAGTTAGTGTTCAATAAACATAACCTTATATAACATGTAGAGAAACGAAAGAAACTAAACCTGAGAAAGAGATGAAGAGAAAGGGACGTCTCTAGTGTACCCGGCAAACTCTGACGGGTTTGATCTCAATAATTATAAAAATTATTATTATTTCTATGGAAAAGTACTGATAGAGACCTCCTAGTTAGTCATATCCAGCTTTAATAGCCATAGGCATGCCCTCTCCTTGCTTCTTTGACGTACAGAGAAATTGTTGAACTTGTTAGATAGTGAGAAGAAGCTTGGAGTCGGACCATTTTAAACCCTGCAGCCACGCAAAGTGCGTACCCAACCCAGCACAGAAAAAGGCCCTCAGTGCATAAAGGATACAAATCCCAACAGAAAAGGATTCGAGAAGTCACGCTAATGTAGAAAACCTGAGGCAGCAACAAGAAACAAAAGAAAAAGAAGAAGAAAAAAAAAACAAGAACCTGAGTCATACAGTCTCTGGACACTGTGGTGTTGAAAGTTGAAACGCGTGACTGTAAGCCTTTTGTACGGAGATTTCAACGGCTTTGAACGATAGGCATACTCTTGTGTTGTAGCCTAGCTAGAGGCCCAAAACAAGTAAATATTTTGAATTTGGGCTTTGGGTATACAGGGAAAGTCTCAGAACCAAAAAAAAATAGATGAAAAAAGGGTAACCGACAAGCAGACAAGGAGCGCCTGAAACGCCGTCGTTTGAACAATGTTGTGTCAGAATCGGTTGCTTTCTTCTCTTTTCCCTGTTTCTGGTAACCTGACGCCTCATATCATCTTTAATCTCACCTTCACCTTTGGCTCTAGTTAGCTCATTGGTTCATTCTCCTGCCAATTCCCCATTCCACAATTTCTCATCTTTAATTTTAAATTAATTATTTGAAAGATTATTAAGTACCCTCCATGCATGTGCTTAGTAGGTCTAATACTGCATAATTTAAACAATAACTAATATTATGTGAGTAAAGATACAAATACACATAATTTGTAGTATAGAATTTGCCGTATATGCATAAGATACACATTAAACAAGAGAGTTTACATAGTAAATTATCAGGAAAAAATTAAGTTATATAGGGTTGTGAAGGGCAAATAAAACTCGTGATTAATATTAATTACATCCGAATCAGCAGCCTGTTAAAAGCATCTCCTACTGTGTACCGAACAAAATGGTGTAGAGGCCAAATCAAAGCTCGTAAAGGATCACAAACATGGCAAAAACGCCAGCAGGAAACTGATGCAATCCTGTTCTTTAAATTTTCCCAGAATCTCACGAACCAGTTTTGGTTTCTGCTTATAAGAATTGCAGTTGATTGTAAGTAAACTGAAGCTGCATGCTTCACCAGAAGATTGCTAATCATAATATTTGACGGGTTGAAATCATATGCTTCACAACTTAATGCAGAAGTTGGAGGTGAATTCACAATGATGTCTTTCAAACTTGTGTATCTATGTTCTTCTTCATTATCTACAATGTCTGGTGAATTTTTCAGATTTGTCCATTGTAATTTTTTCTGGGTTTGAAGCTCTGTCTCCATCATTACAAGAAAGGGTAGTGATCAATAATGTTGTGGTTCAAGGTTAAAGATATATGGTTGGTTATTTTCTTTTGGTTTTGGGTGATGAAGGTGAAATTGGATAGGAGAAACGGTTCCCATTAGTGTTTTCTATCTGTAGAGTTGGAATTTGTTAATTTGCAGCAGAATTATGTTTGTGATGTCTAACAGAGGACATCAAAGTGATCAATCATCGAATGTTGTTTTTGTGTCGGAATCTTTTCTCGGTCTTTGGCTATGCATTAATATCGGAAACTGACCCGGACAAACTTTACTTTTAAGGGAAGAATTTGATGGGTTTCGCTGCATGCATGCAAACGATGGGCTCTGCATAGCCCACATTCAAATGGGCTAAAACTATTGAATGGGATAATTTCCACATAGACCGAGAAAAACTCACATGACTTTTTCTTTATTTTTTATATTTTTTTTTGTCATTTTCATCTATTTTTCTTTTGAATTTTGTGTGTAGTAAAAGTTCACAATGTCATTGGGTTTTAAATTTCCACTAGATTCACTTGATTTGTGATAAGGAGTGGTCATGAAATGAAGGCTAACTTATTCTATGAGGATCTTTGCTTTGAGCCTTTAGCAAAAGCAAAGTGGGAGAAGTAATCATTTTTCTTGTAGCAAAAGCAAAGTTCAAAATGGCTTTTTTTTCAGCTTTAGAATTGTCCAGAATCTTGTAGAAGTATTGTTGTATTGGTGGTTAGTTGAAAAAAGGAGTAAGCTTGGAATTGTTTATTATTTATTTGGACATTGAGAAGTTTTAGTTATAATTGCTGCATATGGTAATAAAACATGCCTTCTACAGCTTCTCTGACAATTTTCTTGACTGGAAAAGGCAAAGGATCACAAGTAAAACAAGCACTTCTTTCATACTCACAAGTTTATGAAAATTTAACATTTTTTTTTTTAATTTCTCCATTTATATTTTAATTATTAAATGAGATATAAAGAAAGAATAATTCTCCCATCTTGATCAACAGAATTTAAAATTGGGATATTTCTATAATATTCACTTGTTTCATGAAATTTTTTTTTTTTTTTTAAATCAAAAAGCAAAGTCTTTCTTTTATAAAGAAAAAGCAATCTTTTTATCTTTTGAGAAAGTTAGGGAAACTAATAAATTTTTCATATATCCGTAATTGTATTAACATCATTTTTTTTTTAATATTGTAACCAAACATCGAAAATTTGATAATTTTTTATAAAAATTGTATAAAATTAAAAATAATTACCGTACGAAATATTAATTAATTTTTTAAAATTAAATAAAATCTAAAAATCAAATTGGATTATTTTTCTTTGGAGATGGAGAGAGTGAACCTGAATTCTTTGAATACAAACATGATCAGCTCAAATCATGTGTCAAATTTGGGTGTACGAATTAATAAAGAAACTTGATAATGTACTGGAAAATAAAACCTATTTCAATCATTTCCTCTTCAATGTCTTATAATGCAGCTTTCATTTTCCGAGGAAGCATTATATATTTGTTGAAAATAAAAATTCCAATGAGTCAATCCATTATATTTCACGTTCACATGTCTAATGGAAATTCATTGTTGAAACCTCGCATTGGTCGTAAAAAGAGATAACGTGTCTCTTATATGAGCTACAGATACTCTCCTTTTAAATTAGCTTTTGGGTAAATTAGACTTGATTTAAATTTAACACCCACAATTTTAAAAATGCATGAAAGTGCCATCTCAATTGTTTCTACAATACTCATAAAAAAACACTAAAAACAACTCTATTAAAGATAAATGTAGAACAAAATGAAAGGCAGTGAGCACTCCCATAAGAACTGTGAATAAGGTATGTCTGTTTCACATCGCTTTCACATCTTCACGTGCTGAAGAAAATCAATGAAAGAGACCAAATTTGAACTGCCTTTGCCAATAGAAGTTGGGGCATTACATTTCCATCTCATCAAATCTTCGATTCCAAATGTTGCTGCTCATCATCATATATCATCAAACTTGTCTACACGTAATCAAGTTGGTTCAGTTTTCTAGGACATCTGGAGGAGATACTAGACTAAGTTTACAACGTAAATCGAACAGATCAATAATGTAATCGATTGAAATTCATTTCATAAAATAAATACTAATAACATATTTCAGATTTAAAACACGAAAACCCTTTAAAATACATTTTCTTTACAGCTTTTACAAATGGATCAATCGAAGAATCATGGACATTTTAGTTCTCTTAAAGCTAACATATAATTACTTAGGACTTAAGAAAAATAATATATCAGAATAACCTATAGATTCATCACATGTAGTTTATATGAAACTATTGAATAGTACAAGTAAGATTGGGTAATATTGAATGGGCACAATAAATAAGGGGAGTAATAGCTTTGAGACTTAAGTATTTGGGATGTTTTAAGGTTTAACGTTAGGAAATTGCATAAAGAGTTATGAAATTGAAGAAGATAAGATGAAAATTCTCTTTTATGAGCAGATGAGATTTATATATTAGATTTTAATATAAAATACACCTATAAATGTCTCTTAAAATTAAATAATTATATTTAAGTCAGTTCATTAATAATAAATAATTTGTTCATTTAATATTTAATCGATTAAAATTATACTCTACTCTAATACACCTTAAATTAAGGTGGTCGAGACGTGTGCATTTAAAAATTTTATATGAACTTTCGAAGAGTTCGAGTTTTAAAAATTAAAATATTAAAATTTTTAATTTTTTATTATTTTCGTGTCCTCTTAAATGAAAATTAATATTTTTTTATTTTTCTAATTGATCACTCAAATTTAATCAAATTTAAATATTATAACAATACATACGTATCGTGGTCTCGAGTGAGTTATATTTTTCTTGTTATCATAACGTAATCAAACTAGAGAGTTTGACCCATTTAGTATTTTATGTGCATGCCTTGCTCATCAAACTCTGACCTGCCTGATCAATAATGAGATATTGAGGCACAAGGGAAATTAAAGCTTCTTTTTCTTTTTAATTAATTTATTGATGTCTAAGGGAAAAGTAAAGAAGAATTCAATAGGTGGTCAATTGTTATTGGTTTTATTATCTGTTGTCATCATTGATGCGTCTCTATTTTTTTTTAAAAAATAATTAATTGGCAAACACCATATGGGGCCAAAGAGAAAGAGAGGAGCTCAGCATTAAAGAAGGATTTTGGTCTCCTTCGTAAGTCTCACGGTGACGCCAAAACTTTCCATCAACTTTATTTAAAAGATGGATTGAAGAGAATCTGGGTTTGGCTTCTTTCATATGATCTGTTATTGTTCTATAATAATAAAGTTCAAGAAGGAGCCCACTATGAAGATGATCAATCTCAATCTCAAAAGTTAAAACCCAGGTTAATTTTCATATTAAACTATAAAAAATACCTTTTTTTTTGTGAATTCTTAACCACAGCTAATGTCATTTGTTTATTGGCGGAGCGTTTGTATATAAAAATTACTCGTGGGCTGAAAACTGGGATGGTGTATTTATGCAGAAAGAGTAAGTCGATTATTTGCTTTTGTACCAAAATTATCAACATTCACTGAAAGAAACACGTGTTGTAATAGAATTTGTCATTGAAATTCTTATAGATGTATCAAAGTAAGAATAGAATTCATGTAGCTTGTTTGAATTGTAGATTTCTTTTATCACCACCACCACCACTCACCCAAATGATATGACATCTCCCAATTTTCTCCAGTGGGGTATGTATTTCAGCTTACAAGTGTTGAATTTGGAAACATCTCCAAGTGAGATTTTTTAATATGAAAGGAAATGGAGAATCAGCACCCTTTCCCCTTGGTAGGTAGGTAGGTAGCAAGCCCCGGACAGACAGTATTGTTCAGAAATATCCCTCATGCCAAAAACCTCCATTTAGTGCAATATGTATATCAATTTCAATAATTTTTAGTATAGCTTTGAAATTAGACTCTTCATGGTGTCATGTTTCTTTAGAATAAATAAATTCTCAATTTTTTATTATAATTTTTAATTCATAACTTGTAATATAACCAAATTTTCAAAGTCATAATTTGACTGTTACTGTTCTACCTTATCTTATCACACTTGTTCAGTCCAACTGGATTTCGGCCTTTTTCTTTTCTCCCTGCTTTCTTTTTCATTGAAAGAAAAAATAAAAGATAATGAAGAGTTTTTTACATAAATGCAAATTAGTATTAATACAATGAACTGCAAAGCAATCATAATTTAATCTATTTCAGTAATTTAACAGTCAAATATTTATTTCATAAATTTTGTATATTTTATAAAATGATTTCATAATTAGATTGGGACTTCAGGAACCAAAGGGTGATGAACAGGTGTCTCTTAAATTAAAAAGAGAACAAAGTTAAAAAAAGTTGTGGCCATCATTCATGGACTTTTTCTATGTGGAAAATTTTATGGTCAGCCTAATCTTTTTTAAATCTGAAATTCAATATCTAATGTTCATATTAAAAGATAATGTAAAAAAATATATTTTTAAAAAGATTACCCTGTTTCTAACTGTGTTTAAAGGAATTGGAAGTGTATGATAATTTTGATTCAATCTTAATTTGATTAAATTTAATAGATAAAAATTGCAGAGTGTATTTCTCATCTAAGAAATTCATGTTTAAGTCTCCAATTGAATAAAAAAATTATGAAAAGGACTAAATCCTGAATGATGTATTTTCTCTTCATGATTGCTCTTTAATATTCCAATAACTTTTCATTTTTCTTTTAATTATTTTATAGGTTCAAACGCATCTTGTAATAGAAAAAATTTAAAATAAAAAATCGTCAATTTAATCTTCTATATCAAAAAAATTAAATACTATGGTAAATAAAATTAAAGAAGAAAAAAGCGTTTATCCAATTGGTGTTTAATAAAACAATTAAATCATTTGAATTATGTTAAAATTAAAATTTAATTTTTTTAATTTAAAAAATATTTTTTAATTTTATAAAAATTCATTTATTTATTTTTATAAAATAAATGATATCAAAAGGAGAAGTAAATAATTGAAGCTACGGTTTCGCCGGGGAACATACATGAGATGAGAGCATTGCAAGCCGTGACAATCGACAGATGGTGAAACAAGTGCCGTAAGCGTTGTAACTGAATTAGGTTTTACTGTTTTAACCATTCTGACAGAAAACCATTTAATCAATTACAAATATATCAGTTCATATAGCTGATTTTTCTTTTTAACTTTAAAAAAAACAATCAATTTTTAAAAATTTATATATAATTATTGAATTAAAAAAATAATATTAAGTTAATAATAATATTGGTTTAATGAATAATGCAGTAATTAGATGGAAGAGCTGACATCATTCACATTAATTATCACTTAACTGAAAGGCATTGCAATTATTATATTGGATGGATAAATTTTTTTAATTAGGACTCGTAAAGACTAATTTTGTATTCATTATGAATATTTTTTTTATTATTGGAAATTAAGAAGCCCAGAATTTTCTATTTATATTTTGCTGCTGAATTGATAGAGCTGGAAAATAGAAATCTATGAATATTTTAATTTATTCTTTTAATGCTGAAAAAGCCAAGTTATTTATGAGTGAAGAAGCGGACTCAGCAAACGACAAAGTTGTCAAGACTTTGGACTTCGGCCAGATGCTCCCAATATATATCTCCTAACCCCTCTTACCCCTACTCCACCCTCCAAACACCCCATCTCAGATTTTCTCTCTGCTTTGTCATTTTCCAGGAAAATTACCCAAACACATACGCCTCTCTCGTTTTGTCTCTTTCTTTTTCTGTGTGTGTATATTTATATATGTATCATTGCTTGTGTTTGTCTTTCTGCGTGTGGTGGGAACTGGTCGGCGAGAGTAAGAGCAAGTAATTAAAGAGGGCTGGTTGTTGTTTTTGGTTGAAGAAAATGGAAGGAGGGATACATGCAGGCACAGATGCCTCTGCTTTTAGAGATTGTTTCTCTCTAACTTGGAAGAATCCTTATGTTCTTCGCCTTGCTTTTTCTGCTGGCATTGGTGGCCTTCTCTTCGGCTATGACACAGGTCTCTCTCTCTCTCTCTCTCTGAATTTTACTCTATGGATATGGACAATTGTACGTTCACATGTTCTTGAATTTTTATTAAGACAGGATATGCTTTTTGTGTAATATTTTATTACAGGAGTCATTTCTGGTGCCCTTCTTTATATTAGAGATGACTTTAAGTCAGTGGACAGGAAAACTGTTCTACAGGTTTTTTGTCTCTCTCTCTCTCTCTGCTTAATTTCATATGAAAGGAAAATTATGATTGAATTGGCAAACCAATGAATTATCAACACTTGAAAAAATTGGATAAAATAAAAAGAATAAGTAAGTTAGTGGTAGTTAATTTCTTGAATAAAACGTGAATTTTATTTTCAATTTTTATTTAATTTTCCACATATTAATACTTTCCACTAAATATTCTTCATAGAAATTACCTTTTTACTGAATAAATTCTCTCTCTTCACATGCAATTCGTTATCTTTTCTATTTTAATTTTAAAATATATGAAGGTCTGATCCACCAAAAAGGTGGCCCTCCTCATCCTCTTTGGTCTTTTTCTTCCCTTTTTTTTTTTTTTTATTTTTTGCTTTTCAGACCTTCACCAACATCATAGATTTTGGGACTATATTATGTTTCTGTGAAATCAATCTAGAAAAGCTGGATTTTGTTGGATAGCTCATAGCTGAGCTTCATAACATTATCTTTCAGTTGGTCCTGTGCATATATTAAGCTATTAACCTTAAAAGTTCATTAGTTGTTTTTTAAGAGGATTTTGTTCTAATTTTCACAACGGCACTTTCAACAGATCCAAAACAAATCAGACAAGTTTCCAAGCAGGACTGATAATTAAGTTTCTGGAGTTGCCTACTTGGGCTTCATTGGAAATAAATTGATAATTTATTTAAGATTGTGATTGAAATTTACTTTTTCAAAAAACATGGTTTTAAATGTAATTAGGAAGAAAGATTTGAAAAGAAAATTATTACTTTGAAGGTTTTCTTTGAATAAAGATATGTTAAATGTAAAATAATAGTTTCAATTACAACATCAAACATTTCAATAAATTGGGTGGAGATCATTGATAGAAGTTGCATCAGCCAGTTTAGTAAACGTCCCTCTCTTCATCCATTAACCTCCTTTTATTCCCAAAAACAAAGATGGAGAAAGAAAAGATTTTGTTTAGAAAGAAAGAATTCAATTTCTTTAACTTGAAAACTTTTCATTTTGGAAGATTTCTTTTGTTGAAAGTGATTGTTTTCAAAATGAAGCTGCTGGCAAATGGGATTTCCAATTCTTGTAAAGTTCATAGCAAATTTGCTATTAGCTGCTTCAGTTAGAAAAATCAAAATTAAAGTTTAAAGGTTTATGCAATTAGCTGCAACAGAGTCTCACTGATCTTGATCCAAATATTGCAGTGAAAAATATCAAGTAAATCAAATAAAACACTAAGCATGCCATTGTATGCTTCTTAGCAATTAATCCTGTGTGCAAATTGTTCATTGATGAAACATAAATAGGAGAGCATTGTGAGTATGGCAGTTGCCGGAGCAATAATAGGAGCAGCAATTGGTGGATGGTTAAATGATCGGTATGGAAGAAGAAGTGCAATCCTTATTGCAGATTTCCTGTTCTTCATTGGAGCTGTAGTCATGGCTGCTTCTCCTGGCCCAGCTCTTCTCATCGTCGGTCGAGTTTTCGTTGGACTTGGCGTTGGAATGGCATCAATGACAGCTCCTCTTTACATTTCAGAGGCTTCTCCTGCAAAAATCAGAGGTGCCCTTGTTAGCACCAATGGATTTCTCATCACTGGTGGCCAGTTTCTTTCGTATCTCATCAACTTGGCCTTTACAGAGGTAAACAATAGCAAAGTTTCTAAAACCTGAAGCTTCTGAATTAGTCCATTTCAAGGCTATTTAACTGAAGATTTTCGTTTTGATCTAGGCACCTGGGACATGGCGGTGGATGCTTGGCGTTGCAGGAGTTCCAGCTCTTCTTCAGTTCATTCTCATGCTAATGCTCCCAGAATCGCCTCGCTGGCTATACCGGAAGGTAAAGTCCTCTCATACACTCTTCATCTGGTGCGTTGCTAGCCAACTTTATACTTACAAGGTCTATAATTTTTATGTGACAGGGAAGGGAAGAAGAAGCTAAAGCCATACTGAGGAAAATATATCCAGCTGATGAAGTAGAAACAGAAATCCGGGACCTTAAGACCTCGGTCGAAAAAGAAATTGATGAAGAAGGAAGTTCTGAGAAGATTAACCTCATCAAACTATGCAAAACCAGAACTGTAAGAAGAGGACTAATTGCTGGTGTTGGCCTTCAGGTTTTTCAGCAGTTTGTGGGAATTAACACAGTTATGTACTATAGTCCCACCATAGTTCAGTTGGCTGGTTTTGCTTCTAACCAAACTGCTCTGCTGCTTTCACTTATCACTTCTGGCCTCAATGCGTTGGGCTCTATTGTGAGCATATACTTCATTGACAGGACTGGAAGGAAGAAGCTTCTCATCTTCAGTTTGGTTGGTGTCATACTGTCTCTTGGTCTTCTATCAGGAATCTTCCATGAGACTACAACTCACTCACCACTTGTTAAAGCTGCTGAAGGCCGCTACGGAAACTATACCTGCCCTGATTACAGTTTAGCCACCAATGCTGCTTGGGACTGCATGGATTGCTTGAAGGCCACACATCCGGATTGTGGGTTTTGTGCTTCAGCTTCTGATAAGGTAAAAAACGCTTATCATAAATCCTAACCAACAGCATCGTCGTCACTGCCTTTATTCGTAGCCATGATTCTCTCATTTCCTTGCAGCTACTGCCTGGAGTATGCTTGATATCAAATGACACAGTGAAGGATCTTTGCCATGGAGATCACAGGGAATGGTACACAAGGGGATGTCCTAGCAAATATGGGTGGGTTGCATTAATTGGTTTGGCACTCTACATCATCTTCTTCTCCCCTGGAATGGGTACTGTGCCATGGATTGTGAACTCTGAGATCTACCCTTTAAGGTTCAGAGGGGTTTGTGGAGGAATAGCTGCCACAGCAAACTGGGTCTCAAATCTCATAGTTGCCCAGTCTTTTCTGTCATTGACACAGGCTATTGGGACTTCCTGGACATTCCTAATATTTGGGGTTATATCTGTAGTAGCTTTGTTGTTTGTCCTTGTGTATGTGCCTGAAACAAAGGGGCTACCAATTGAGGAGGTGGAGAAGATGCTGGAGCTCAGATCTCTGCGGTACAAGTTCTGGGAGAAGAGATCTGAACCATATGAGAAAAAACCAGAAGTCTGATTAGTACTAGAATTTAACGTGATAAATTTAGGAAACCTTGAAAATTTAAGAATGGAGGTTTCCTTATTGTATAAAACTAATTTAAACTTAAGAGATGTGTTGCAGCTTCTTGACTAGTGGAATAGACGTTGCCATCCTAAATTATAGCAGACTAAAGATTAAAAGAAAGTAATCTCAAGTTTGTAGACTGTACATGAGAGATTGATCCCTTCAACAAATCAAAGCCATTTTATATGCAAAACCAATTCAAGGTCTCGCATGTTTGGAACTATGGGCTTAAGCATTTCATGTCATACAGGCTAATAGTTATTGGGTTTCGAAAGTGTAAGATCACAATTAGCATAAAAATACTAATTATTGGGTTAATAGAGATTGAGTCCATCACTTGGCCCACCCTCCATTCTACAAATTTACATGAGTCCCATTATTAAATTACTTACATTTTTTAAAGTTACATGATAATAAATTTCATAATTATTAAATGCTTTCAAAACAAAAGTAAATATTAACAACAGCATCAGGTTTAAATATCAAAATGGATTATAAAAATAATAAAATAAATTTTTATAAATTTTCAACAGTGGATTTATTTTAGAATTTTTTAGTGAAATCAAATAAATGCTGTCCACTAATAATCACATCACATAATAATAATAATAATAATAATAAAGTGAAGAATAAATAATTTATAATATTCTAAAAAATTCACATTTTGAGTCATATTTTCCATGAGGACGGAAGGAATTAAAAAATTATTCTAGTAGTTTTGATCATAATGTAAATGCATATATAAGAAGGTAAAATTTATTATTTAATTTCTATTTTATAAAAAATAAATAAATAAATTTTTATTTTTAAAATATATTAAAATATAATTATAATTTTGAAAAATTATTAAAATATGTGCTCCGTCAATTTTAGTCATTGTAAAAGTGTAAAATATCTAAAATACTTTCACTTTTAATGTTAAATGTGAGTTTGGAATAAAAATAATTTATGTCTAATATTTTAATTTTAAAAAAGCTATAGAAAAAAAAATATTTGTGATAATTTATATTTATAATAAAAAATTTAAATTTTAAATAATAAAGTCAAATCTTTTTAATTTATCATAATTATAATTAAAATAGTTAATTTAAATTAAAAAAATTAATAATGAATTATAATATAATTTTTAAATTTCTATTTAATTAATAAAATAATATTTAAATACATTTTTTATTACAATAACATCAATTTTTATTAATCTAAATTATTTACTCTATTCCCACTTTATATAATATCATAAATTATTAATAAAAAGTTAAAATATAAAAAATAAAACTTCATAATTTAAAAAATATAATATTTTATTTAGAATATATATAGAAAATAAAGTTTTGTAAATATTAAAAATATATACATAATTTATAAGATTGGATATAAACATTCAATGTCTTCTGTGATAGCAATTTATTTGTAATCAATATTTATTTAATATAATATATTTAATATTACATGCTATAAATATAAATATATTTAATTTTAATATAAAATTTAAATTAAAAGATTATATATTTTATTAATAATATAAAATTTTAAGAATTATATTATAATTTATTATTAATTTTTTTTAATTATAATTATAATAAATTTAAATTAAAAATATAGACATTTTTATTGAATTTAAATTTTAATGTATTATTAAAGATTAAGAGAGTAATTAATTAATTTTTTAGAAAAAGAAAAAGGTAGGTCTCCTTCATATATTTGATTTTCAACTTAAAGTGAAAATGATGTTGACCTCTACAGAACTCCACACAACAAAACCCACGCCTGAGAAGCAAACTGAGATTAGCCTAAGTTCTACTTTTTACTACATAAAGCATGAAGATGAAAGTTGGCACACCCCCACTTCTCGTGCTTGTGCTTATCTTCTTCTTCTTCTTCTTCTTCTCCTCCTCCTCATCTAAAACTGCTGATTTTTTTTTTTTATTATTTTTTGGTCAACTTATACTCATCTAGTTATCCATATAGCTTAGCTTTCTCAAAAGGGAAAGCAATTCTATCATTGAAATTACGACTTCTTTTTTTCTTGAAAGAGATGTGATATTATCTATCCATTTCCAACAAAGAGTCATTGAATTTGTATAATAATGTTGGATTTGTCTACATTATTATTTATTAAGTCTATATTTATAAAATATCTAAAATTGATGGGAAATGGGAAAAAGGATAAAGAAAAAGAAGGGTAAAAAAAAAAAGGAGCATAGGTAAAAAGCTATTGACGATGAACAATACAGAGGTCCTACAACTACGATGTGAACTCATCAAGGACCATCAACCATGATCACCCACGGAACGCAGGAAAGAGAAGGGCCAACAAGCCATGTGTGGGTGTTGGTGTAGCTAATGAAATCTCATGAATCACCAAGACCATGACACGTGCTGTGGTCTGGTGGTCATCGAGAAGTCAACCCATAGAAAGATTACACACACACCATAACCTCTCCTCAGTATAATAGACGATGACAACACGTGCCTCTGCTTTGCCCTACCTCCTCTCTCGAGCGTGTCGCAAACTCTGTCACTCACTCACTCTATTTGCCTTGAACCTCTCAACCAAACCTCCTTTTCCCACCTTCCCATTGCCCTTTTCTCTTTTTCTCGCATTCATATTTTGCCCCTCTCTAATTCATCCCCTTTAATAATTGTGTGACGCATACTCGTGTGGTTTTTGCTTATTTTATGTTGTTGCAATTATGTCTATCTTCTCATGCTCTCCGTTTTAAAACCTCTGTATATGAAATAAAACTTTTTAACACTCATTTAAATATACATAACCATCACATTTTTTAAAAAAACAATTAAAAAAAAACACAAAAAGAGCGAAATAGATCATCAAAAAGTAACATTTTATAATTTTTTCTTGAAGTATATGCATAATGGTCGATAAGTATGGCATATTAGGCAAAATTGCTATTAAAAAAATTATGTATATATAGATTTTACATTGAAATTCAATTGATCTTATTATATTTGAGAATTATAGCAAAATTGCTTTTTAATTTCCCAATCCTTTATTACATGGACAATAATCCAATCGACGTGAGTAACAAATTTGTATCCTTTTCTCACTTCTCCTTGCATATTAAATTAAATGAATTCTTATGTGGTATTGGTTTTCTCAATTGCTATTTTAATAAGAATCTAACTCAATCACAAATATTTTTTTTTTTTTAAAAAGTCAGACTGAACATTTATCTGAATTAAATAATAAATTATTATTTTTTTCGTTCAAAATAGGAAAAAAAAACATTTTTTTAATGCATTTATTTAGTAATATAAACATGTTGCTTAAAGTGGGATTTGCTTAATTATATATTAGTTGTTAAATATGGGATTAGTATTTGTTTAGGATTATATTAATGCTGCCTTCTTTTTAACCGGCAAATGTTAACATGGAATTACGAGAAGATAGTCATTTATTTATTACAGATATATCTTTGATCGTTAGCACAAACCAGTAATGGGTCGACCGTGCTTTGTTTCTAGGTAGTTGGGGTTATAAGGAGACATTACTGTGATTTTGATAACAGACATGCTACCATTTCACATGTTTGTTTTTTTTCCAAAAGGTATAAAGGAAATATATATATATATATATACCCATATTGTACAACATTTTTTTATAAAATATATACTACATATTGCACAGATCATCATGAATATAAAATATATAAAAATGGATTTTTATATAATAAATTGAATTCAAATAAATTTTTACAAATTAAAGGGTACAAAATTTTGAAGACTCATTAATGCTCTTTTCTTTTACAGGGCCAATTTCATGCCCTTATTAATCCATAAGCCTCCACAAAAATCAACTGTGTTTTATTTTAAAAACAATAATCAAATTAATCTTTTAAACCCATATATATATATAGAAAAGCAGGTTGAGGAATGAGCGGCAAGACTAGTGGTGACCCTTGTTGCTATTTGGTTTGGCAGCAAAGGGACCATAGTTGAAATTTCTGTTAATTCCCCATCCCATCAAAACCTATATTCCGTAATAATATAATATTAATTCAATGTGGGAAAGAGGTAACCAAGCACACACATCATTACTAGTACGGATCAATGGGTTTTTCTACATTAATTAAATCTTTTTTTTTAAAAAAAATCAATCAATTATTATTATTATTATTTTAAAATAACCCATATTGCCTTTTTTAAAAGTCTGTGATTCGTTGGGGGAGTGAGTTCTCAACTCGACAATTGGGTGGTGATCTGGTGGGAAAAGTTTTTTTTTTTTTTTTTTGCATCACTTTACATCTTTAGTCTTTCTCTGAATAACCCCTCTTGTTTACTTCCAATTACAATACTACCTACTAATTAGGTTGACAGAACCTTCACTCATAAAAAAAAAAAAATTAGAAATTTTATAGACCATATAAGAACTTGTATTTATTTTTTGAAAAAAATTTGTTGAACAATTATTTTTAATGAGACCCACCACTTGATATTTATATTTCATAGGACCCATTTTTACATATATGTATATTTATTATTAGTTGACTTGTGATTTTATATAGAAAATTTACTTTATATAAAATCACGGTTTCACTAAAACTTAATTTTTCTTAAAATTGTAAAGATAATTATTCGCTATGGATGGTTTAATGAGATTTTTTTTTTTCTAGCAAATAGTAAAAAACTGTTGGTCCTGTGACTGCTCGAAGGGTGTGGATTGTCCTACATCAAGGACTGGCAGTGGTCACAAAAAACTGGCCAATTTGCCATTATCGTGGTGGGGTTATGGCCCATTTAGGTACAATGTGGTGTGAACAATGGGTCCCTATGTTGATTTCATTTTCGGACTAGTTAAGGTCAGGAAAGGATGCCTCAATGGGAATGGTTACAAATAACAATTAAAAAGGGTTAATTTCTTTTTTTTTTTTTTTCATTATCTTCCCATTATATATTTTATTCATTACATACATATATATTGCTTAAATACCTTCATCTCTTCTCATATTCATTATGAGAATATGGAATTAAATCTATTTAAATGAAAAAAAAACCATCAATATTAATAACAATAAATCATGGTTCATGGGAAAAGCAGATAATCTGGAAACAATTGAAAACAAAAAACATGGCTGTTTAATTATATTATAATTGGAATTAATTTGGAAAAAAAAAGCAGAAAATTAAAAAGGAATAGAACTTTTAATTGTTGTTGCTATCTTTAATGGTTTAATTTAGAAACTAATTCTTCAAACAACACCTGCTTTCATAGTCAAAATATGGTTGCTTGTTTATAAATATATATAATCAATAAACTTCTTATAAAAAAAATCTTATCTATTATAAAATAAATAAATACTACAATTTCAATAAATAAATTGAGAATCAACGACTTGTGCTAAAATTATTAAATAATTTAAATTAATTACTTTTAATTAAATAAAAAATAATTTTAAAATTATTTAAATCATTTTGAATCGGACTGTTATAAACAGTATTAGAGTTACACTGATTTAGAAAAATTATATAGATATAATGGATATATGAAAAAAAAAATTATTTGTGTGAGACGAGATGAAACTGAACCCGAAATACTAGTAAATCACAATACTCAAAAATTCATGATTGATTTAACAATTATATTTGATTCAGTTGCGATAAGTATATTATAAATTAAAAAAAAGAATATGAGATTTAAATTTAGTAAATGAATTAGAAAAATTTAAATTGTATATAATAATTTAGATTACTCATTTTAATTCAAGTAAAAAAATGAGTTTAAAATAATTTGGATCAGATACGGTATCTGCCGTCTATTTAATTTAATTTAATTTAAATCTATTTAGTGTTTTAAAGCTTTGATGTTCATGTTTAAGGTAATTATATATATATTTTATATTTTTTAAACCTCATATATATATATATATATATATTGTTAAAATATTTGAAAAGCACAAGGCAGTGGCAGTGGCAGTGGCAGTGAGAGTAAATAAGTTAAGAAAGGAGGGGGAAAAGAAAAAGGAAAAGAAAAGGATATATTGAAGGGTGGGAACGGCATTGTATCTGTCATTTCCCGATAAGCCCGGTGGATTGCTCGAATGGGTAGGAAGAAGCTTCAACCTCTAAAAACTCCTGCCTTCTCTGTGCTCTCTCCACTTCAGACTTCACAGTTCAGACCCTATACCTCATCTTTTCTTATTATTTTTCTTTCTTTTTCATATATATATATATATATTCATCTTTTTTCACTATTTTGCTTCTCTACCATAGTTTCCTTCCCATTTTCCTTCATTTTGAACCCTAAATTTTCTTCTTTTTTTTGCTCTTATTGTTTCTTTTAGTTCAAGCTCTGTTCATGGTGGGCTGTTTCGGCTTTCTGTCGTAAAGGTGAGTACTAACCTGAAAAAATGGGGGAAAAAAGCTAGCTCTTTTATTTTGCATTTTCTAGCCAAGATTTTGAGATTCTTCAAGCTGCAAATTCTGGCTAAATTACACTAAAGCTTCCTTTATTCTTCTCTCCTTTTTCAAAGCACATCACTATAATTTTGCTTATCGTGTGATAGAGCTTGATATTTAACATCTGCAGCCTTTTGTTTTGGTTATTTCAAAGCAGAATTGAAGTTATAACGAAGATTGAGAAGTGTAAATTATTTAATTTTTTTCCCTTTGTTTATCTTCGTGTATTATCTTGTTTTCATGCTTTTTAGAGCTGATCTGAGATTCATTTTCCCCCTTTGTTTCTTTAATGAGCTTGTAATTGCAGGCGGAAAAACAACCATAATAATAAATAAATAAATAAATCTCTTGCATACATTCAAATGGTTTGTCTGCAGCCACTAGAAAAATTGAATTTATTCTAACAACTAAATGAGAAATGATTTTATAACTAATAGCATATAATCAAAATTGTGCATCGAAATTTATAATTTTCATTCCTAGTCGTTTTTCGGTTTTGCAGCGCAAGGATTGATCTGTGAAGCTAATTAATCTTCTTCAACGAGGGTCACAGATCTGTCACTTTTGGCTGCTTATAGACAAAGATCTTTGAGCATCCAATCGGTGAAGAAGAAAAGACCAGAAGAAGCAGGAGAAGGAAAGAAGAGAGACAAAACAATGCAGGAGAAAAATATAATCTTTTAAGACCCTGACACCTGTTGCATTGCTTCAGTGTATGCTATTTTAATTATTTAATTTTTTGTTCTCCTGAACTATATACATATATTTATTCCTTTCTTGTTGTTGGTAAATTAGAATGCTGTTTTAGTTAATGATTTTTGTCATTTATTGTCCCTGTGTTACTAGAGGTGGCCATGGCGGTGGTGGAGGTGGTGGTGTAGTTAGTGTCTGGCCGTCTGCCATTTTTAGACAGTCAAAGCTGGCGTTGAATGGAAACCAAATAATATAAAAAAGAGGGATAAAAAGAAAAAGGGTATGGCTTAGATCGGCAACTCGTACCCAATTACTGCTTCTTCTTTAGCTTTATTTTGAAGCAGAAAGCACAGATCAAGGGATCTCTCGCACCTCCACTTTCATCTCTGTGTGTATGTGTGTAAAATAAATGCACATGTAGGGGCCTGGTTTTGTGTTATTTCGTCTTTCGTTAAAGCTAATCATCTTTAGACTTTAGGTTCATCTGTAGATGTTGTACAAGCAAGTCAGATCCCAGGCTATCTATTATATCTATATGCGGGTGTGTTTAAGCAGCTGTTTAAGCCATCTGGGGCTTTTATGTATTTAGTGGAGTATTTGGTTGGTTTAACTTGGTGGGTTTTTGGTTGCAGGCTGAGGCTGCCATTACAGGCTTTCCTTTTGAGAGAGAGAGACCTCTGTGAACTGCAAAAAGCTTACACGAGTGAGAAGCTGAGAAGTGGCTTTATCTTTCCTGACTTGGACTGTGATTTATCGAATAATAAAAAAAGGTCTTTTTATCACTACACAGCCAAAGTACTCTTATGAATTATCGTCATCAATGCATAGGATACAGCAACTTCTTCTAGCCTCTTCATTTCTCTTCCTCTAGAAACCCACACCCCATATTCAGCTCTCCTTCTCTCCGTAGTACAAAAAGTGAGAAAGCTAGCTATCTAGCTAGTAGGGAAGCAAAAGCTAGAAAAAAGGAAAGCGGAGAAATTTTTGAAGGGTCTTTGTTGTTTTGAGTTCTTGTTTTGACAAAGGAATGAAAGTGCTATGGAGGTGGAGGAGATTCAGACACAACCCTGTAAGTTCTCTAGAGTTGGTAATGGCAGAAATGACAATAGCAGAATAGGCCAAAAAGGGAGCGGTGAACACCAATACCCAGATGACGAAGAAGATGGAGAGCGAAAAAGGCCTAATCTTGGCAGTGGAAGCATTAGTGGTGCCAGCGGTGCGGGTGGCGATGCCGGCAGCGCCAATCGGCTTCGTGGGTGGCACCACTCGTCACGCATAATTAGGGTTTCTAGGGCTTCCGGTGGGAAAGATCGACACAGCAAGGTATGGACCTCAAAGGGTCTAAGGGATCGAAGGGTGCGGTTATCTGTGACCACTGCAATACAATTCTACGATCTCCAAGATCGGTTAGGATATGATCAACCAAGCAAAGCTGTAGAATGGTTGATTAAAGCAGCTGCAGATGCAATAAACGAACTCCCTTCGCTCAATGGTTCTTTCCCTGACACTCCAAAGCAATTAAGCGATGAGAAAAGAACCAGTGATGGTCCTGAACGAGGTCCTGATTCAGCTGATGTGGAGCTCGAAGACCCCAATTTTAACCCGAACCAGAACCAGCGTCTTTCATTGTCTAAATCTACTTGCAGTAGCGCTTCAGACACAAGCAAGGGGTCAGGGCTCTCACTTTCCAGGTCCGATATTCGCGTTAACCGTGCTGAGGCTCGCGGGAGAGCAAGGGAAAGAGCTGCCAAGGAGAAAGAGAAAGATAAGGAATCACTCATTGCCCATCACCAGAACATGAACCCCATTTCTCAAAGCTCCACATTTACTGAGCTTTTAACAGCTGGGATTAGTAGCGTAAGAAATAACAACAGCAACAACGATGGTGCTACTACTACTAGTCCTTCTGGTTCTGAGGCTAACTTGTTTCACAACAAGGCAGTCCCGGCGAGGCAATGGCCCTTGACTCCTATGGACTACTTTGGTACGGAGCTTTTAGGGCCGTCCTCGTCGAGGACAACCCACCATCCTTCTGGGTTTTCAGGGCAAATCCAGTTGGGGAATTCAATCCCGCAAGCAATGTCAATGTCGATCCCTCCATTTCATTTCACGGGAGAGCATCACCAGGAGCAATTGCAGCATTTTCCTTTCCTTTCCGATCATTTGATCCCAGTGGCCACAACACAGTCGGGTCCCGGTGGGGACTATAATCTGAACTTCACCATCTCTTCTGGCCTAGCTGGTTTCAATAGGGGGACCCTTCAGTCCAATTCATCATCACCGTCTCTTTTGCCTCACCTACAGAGGTATTCGTCTTCTCCCTTAGACGGCTCAACAAATGTACCTTTTTTCATTGGTGCAGTTGGACCACCGCCACCACAATTGGAGCATCATCACCAACATCAGTTCCCACCACCTGGGTCGCAGCTCTGCTACGGAGATGGAAGCAGGCATTCTGACCAGAAAGGCAAAGGGAAGAACTGAAAACTGTTTGGAAACCTTCCATCTTTTTCCTGGTAAGCCAAAAATGTCCAGTCTCCATGTTTTATCTTTATTCTTCCTACTGTATAGATTAGTCCTAAATCATGTGCATTTTCTTGGCTTGCCTTTTGTTATGGATATTCATTTTCCCTGTCTTGTGCTGGTTTTTGGGTAGACGTGCATTGCATAGTAAAACTAACCATGAATTCTTTAAAGTTTTCTTTCTTGGTAATCATAAAGTAAGATAGCCATTGGGTTCATTTTCATGGGTGTTATGTATTATATTGTCTTTACATGATTCGTGCGTGGATTACAGTGAATAGGAGTCGGAAGGCTGTCTCCTTGTTTGTTCTCTTTGTGGTTCCCTTCTCCTTAACATCTGCAATCTTGGCCAGGTGTTAGTCTCTGTGACCCAACTATGTGTGTTTGGCACTGACTGGAATAATAAAGGTTTAACCTTAATGAGCTTTAGAATCCCCATTCTTTTTCGCCTGTATAATTGGGCCACATGACACTAATTCGGCGCTATGTCGGTTCTTGCAAGCTTTTAGGGTTTTAGTTGAATTGATTACATGACTCAACAAATTGCTATGCTGCTCCATGCACGTAGGCTGACCTATCAAACGTTAAAAAACATAGGAAATAGGAAAAATGAGTGTCTCAAATACAAGTTGCAATTTATACAGTAATAAATTTATACAAAATTTAATTAAAAATATAATACCTCCATCCCATAAAATACTGTTTTAGAGATTTTTTTAATTCTAAATTATTTGTCATTTTTATTCTAAAAATTTAAAAGTGTGATGTTAGATAAATATATAATACACATTTATTAAATTGGAGAAATTTTACCCCTTTCTAACGCCTAGAAAACATATATAGGAAAATCATGGCCGCATCCAACCTTCCAGTGATGTAAATTCACTTAATTGACAAACTTATGAGATTATTGCTATTCTCATTTTGGCTGTGACTAGGGCTTCTCTTGACTTCTAAAATCAATAGTAAAACAAAACAAAAGCAAGCTTCACCATTTTTTTCTCCGAAAAGGTCTAAACAAATAATTCCATTTGACACATTAATACTATGATTATGTATCAAAATTATTAATTGAATATTGAATACTGTTTGAGTATTAAAATTTATTATAATTTTTAAAGTGTGTAAATCGTAGATCAGATTGGTGTACATACCTAACAATGTCTATTTTTTTTTTAAAAAAAAGAGAAAATTAATAAAGGTACGTGCCTTGCTGAGGCATTACCCTTCTCTGAGGTAGGCAAGAAAAATAGCTACATTATGCCATGGACATAGATGAATAGCAACGGATAGGCCTAGGTTTTTAGAAATTGGTGGTGGAGGGTCGTGGCTACTTGAGAGCAACTTAGGCTGAGGAGGGAGAGGGAAAATAGTGAGAGAGAGAGAGAGAGAGAGAGAGAGACCATCAAGGGGAGAGAGAAATAGGGGACGGACACAATGAGGGTATTTTTTGAAGATTTTTTTTTCTCTTCCCTTAGACGTTAGCATTTAGTCGTTGAACTCTGAAAATTGTTTTTTTTAAGAAAATAAAAATGGAGCATTTTAGTTGCCTTTTAAACGTTGAGGATCAATTAATAGGGTTTGACATAATTGTGGTATCTTATGATAATTTATCAAATGATAAAAGAATGAAGTACATGAGTTTGAATTATATAAAAGAATTAAATACTAAAGTTAAATATGTATGAGCCTATATATACAAATATCAAATTTTCTGAAATAGTACTTCATAATATTTGTCAATTATTTATTTTTAAATGTCTCAAAATATTATTTATTTTTCTTTTTTATATTATAATTAGTGATATAAATTGATTAGTATAATTCTATTTAATTTAATTTTATTTTTATTTTATTTTTATTATTTTTCTATGATTTTATTATTTTAATAAAAATTAATATTTTTATTTTATATTGAAAATAAGTGTAATTAGAAAGTCAGTAGAAAAGGATTTATCATTTAACTAAAATAATTATCATTTATTAATTTATATAAAAAAGTTAAAGTAAAAAAAAATTATGGAATGAAAAGAGTAATTATTAAAATTTATTTAATATAAAATTTGTACTTTCCTATTTTATAATTTTTATAATTTTTTATTTTAGATTGTTTCAGAATTATTATTATTTTTTTTATATATGATTAATATATAAATTGATTAATATATAAATTGATTATCATAATTTTATTTTATTTTATTTTTAAAATGTGTATAATTAAAAAATATATATATTTAAAAAATAAAGTGAACAAATTATGAAATGAATGGAGTATTTATTTAATGCAATCAGTAACGTGTTGAAGCATAATTTTAATGACAAATACACATTTCTCTACGTACTTTATTATTATTATTATTATTTTTTTTAATCAAACTACGTACTTTATTATTAAAATAATAGTTTTTCATATACTCTTATAAAAAAAATTTATAAAAATTCAAATTCAATTAATCACTAATAATGAATTTTACCTTAATAACAATATAATAGTCATTCTAAAATTTGAAGTCATATACAAACTTAGACGATTAACTCAAAGCAGTTTTAGTGCTAAATTAAATCAAATCTGCTTTATGTTCATTTTCTTAAGATTTAGGAATAGTTTTTTTTTTTTTTTCTTTTTTCCAAGAAGATATAGGAATAGTTGAGAGACTAATCAAGCTAGATGGGACAAAAAGTTAATCATTTGATAGAATTTTGCTATCTACTACTTTTTATTGATAAAATTATTTCCTTTTGTATTAAAATGTTTTAGCTATTATATAATTCTAAATATAAAATTTTGTGTTTGAAAAAATTTGATAATTTAGGTATTGCCTTACTGTAATTAAAGAATAGAGCAATGACGTTGTTACAATGTAGGAGATCAGTAATTCAGGTAACCAACAACTAATTTCTTTTTTAAAACATAAATATTATTGCTTGCTTATTTCTGCGGGATTAAAAATTTCCACGAAGATACTCGTAGGGAATTTCTTGCTGTTTGTTTTATGTATGTTGGTTTGGCAACGTTGATTCTGATTTCATTCATTTACAGAATGAGAACTGCATCTGGATACAGCTACATATGTATAACATGGTGATGTGTTCTGGATATTCTTGTTTTAGCGTTATGGCTTCATTTTCCCTACTCTTAACTTGAAAACACACTTCGTCCCTTTGCCTAAAAAAACAAAGAGGCTTGTTAGCTGGAGACTTGGGAGATAACTTCACAGGCTTAGTTTTCCAATTTAATGGTAAATTCCTCGTCTAGAAAGTGTATGGAGTTCTTCAACCACTTTTTTGTCAATTGTTTGCCAACTTCCGCTGTCAGTAGCTGAAGATTTTGCTGCAAAAGAAGGAAGATCAGGATGACGTACTGCTGAAATTAGAGGCAACTAGGAGCTCCGTCAATGGAGCATACCATAGGTATTCAGCATAAAAACTTGTTTCCTTTGATCCCTATCAAAAGTAGGAAAGAAACGGTTGCCCTTGTGGCTTTCTTGAATAAGAAGTGTTTCACTGCTTCTAACTGTTTGATTTTTTTTATAATTTGCATTCACTGCAGACCATAGACATAAATAGCATCTACATGTTTTAGCAAGTGTCATACTGTCATTTCATGAATCTTTCATTTTATCCTACTTTGCCAATTGTGTATCCACTGCTGTGCAAACATAATTATTCATATTTGAATGCACAAATATCATCAGAATTGGTAAAATTTTGATGCAGGAAAGCAAAGATGGCAAGCCAGCATAAGCCTGGCAATGGGAGATGCAGCTTTAGCTAAAGTGTTGGTGTTGAGCTTTATCCATTTTGAAGTGGGTTCAGGTTGCATTCTCATATGTCAGGATGCATGTTATGTATGCGTGCAAAAAGCAGTCGTGTGTTTTTTTGAAATATGTAAAACAATTCGTTTGAAGTGATTCTTTTTTTCCCATTGTTAATGATCATTCTGAAATTGTCTATACCATTAGTTTGAGCTCTTGGAAGCTAATTCAGACTTAAATGCTTCTATGATCACCACCATTATTCATCTTCCCTCAACAGGAAATGACAATCTTTCATACATTTTTCAAGTTCAGTTGTAATAATTGAAAGTCTTAGATATTTAATGCCCTTGAATGCATATGTAGACATGACTTTTTTTTTTTTTAAATTAATTTATTGCTTTTAGTTATGTACAGAGACGTGGGTGGTTGCACCAGACACTTATTATGGTTGGACATGAGAGTAATCTAGAGAATAAATATCTGGATGATGTGGACATTACAAAATCAAGCACTAAGAGGATAATTAACATAGAAGGGCTTATGAATTAATTATTTTGAGTTCAGATGGGTTGTGTTCAAAAGTTCTAAAACAAATTGAATAGGTTATTTTATGTTAGATGGGTTGGGCAAATTGAGCATATATTGTAATTCAAATCTAATCCTTGAAACCAGCAGTAGATGATAATGGCATGGTTTGGGGATAAGTCAAAGCTTGTTTGCAAGCTTCAAAAGTCATTATATAACTTGAAACAAGATTAAGACAATGAAATCTCAAGTTTACCAAGTAGTTGTTGAAAGCAGGCTTTATTCAGTCTGAATATGACTATTCATTATTTACTATTGTTGCATTGGTTTATGTTGATACTATAATAGGCAGTAGCAACAAGTAGTTAATTGATCAATTCAAGGTCTGCTTACAGTCACATTTCATCTTGGACCTTGAGGTGGCTAGGTCTAGTAAGGAGATTTTGTGCCTCAGAGGAAATTTATATTAAAACTCTTAGAGGAATATGGAGTTTTGGGTGCTAAACCAAGTTCAATTTGTTTTGAAGTAAATACAAAATTGTTATATAGAATAGCAAATGCACTTCCAGGTCCTATTGTTTACAGACGGTTATAGGCAAATTATGTATATTTAGATGACTAGACCAGTATACATGTTTTCTCAGTTTATAAACAAGCCTTCATAAATATATTTGAATGCAGCTTATAAGGTGCTTCTGTGTAGGGTTTGTTTTTAGCTGCAGATTTAGAGTTGAAGATGGCTACGTACTGTGATAATGATTGGGTAGGTTGTGCAGAAACAAGGTTTTTTGGTTTGTTTTTGTGTTTTTCTTGGAAACTCTTTGATTAGCTGCAAATTTAGAGTTGATGATGGCTACATACTCTGATAATGATTGGGTAGGTTGTGTCTTTTGGCTTTGTTTTGGAAAAAGTCCGGTCCAAACTAATCCAAATAATTTTTAGATTCATTTTTTATTTGACCCAAAATAGTTAATTCAAGCTATTTAGTAATTTCGTACTAGCACGAAATACAATTTGAAATTACCAGAAAGATGTGGAAATTACCGAAAAAATGTGGAATGCATTGCAAGATGTGGGAATTACCGAAAAAATGTGGAATAAGGTGCAAGCTGGCAGCTTTCTGATTCTTACAGTTTTTGTGTTTTTCTTGAAAGTTTTTGTGTTTTTCTTGAAATTCTTTGAATAGCTGAAAGTCAAAGAACTATCTCCAGAAGCTTAGCAAAGGATGAATACAGGATCAATTTTACAGTTTTGAGTAAGTTGAACATAAGTAATATATATATTCAACTTGAGGAAGAGTATCAAGAGCTGAATTAGTTAGTCTAACTTATTTAGTTAGAGAACTATTAGTTGCTGTAAATTTGTTATAGAACACATGAGCCTTGTGATCTTTGTATATGAGCTACAGCTCAGTAACTCAGATCAATGAACTCAATTCTCTTACTCACGCCAAATTTATGACAGGAGCGTGGGAGAAACCATCATGAAAAATTTTTCACAAAATAACATGTATTGCTTTGCTTAGTGATTTTAATTATAATTTCCACTACTTCACCTATCACAACCACTGCCGGCTAATGAATAAACATGTGGGCCTTTGCTATACCATATCTGTTCCTCACATATAATTCTCCACTTGAGGCCTCTGCTTTTTAAAGGAAAAATAATAATAATAATAATAGAAAAGAATTAGATGCTAAGCCAACTGTTACATTCCCAATTATGAAAGTGATTATTTGCTGATATAAACAAAGCTACAGAGCAAGAAAAAGAAGACCAATAAAATCATATTGCACAAAGTCAAAGGTTAACCGAGTCCAGGTCTCTTCACGTGTGTTGTATCAAAGCTTGGATCTATCATGTGATCAACAGATAAAGGTAGAAGAAGAACCAGCTAATTAATTGATAAAAGAATGCACAGAAGAAAATTTATAATGCTTGTGGGTAGCAGTTGATATTAAAAAAGTCTGCAATAGATAAACAATCATACCATAGACATATCATTCTCTGTGTCTCATGTTTTATGACGTGGGGATGTACCATTTGCCTGTGGAAGTGTTCAGGTCCATAAAATATATGTGCTGCTTAAAAAAATCCATAGGTAAAGGGGAAAACAAGCTTCTAGATGAGTTCTTTATGGGCAAAAATCAGATCCTGTAGCTTCACAGGCTGTGCGACACAATTCCTTTAGTAGTGGAAGATCCTAGTAGCTATGAAGATCATTATCTTTGTAGCCACATAATGATAATTAAGCACATAATGATGGAGTTTTAGAGTGCTTGGGGCCCTCCAATAATCAAAAGGACATTAGAGATGTAATTCTCAAAGATTCAGAGGCTAAAAGCATGTTGGTCATCGGCAATTCATGGCATGCCATAGCAGCTTCATATTAATAAACTGCAACTTGTTGAACTGAAAGTGAGTGCCGTACTCTTTTTTCTTTAATAAAAAAATTGCGTAGAAATAATATACAGAGGAATGAAACAAAAAGCACTTCCTTTGTAGGCACTTTGCTGATTAAATATGCAGCTCTTTCGCTGCTCAATAAATCAAAATAATGCTGCGGTAATTTTGTTAATTCGCTAAATAGCGCGATAGTTTTGCTGGAAAAAGAGAAAATTAAACCGAATACAAGAGAAAAGATGGGACCTTTCAAGCACCTTGGTAAAATGAGAGAGAATTCCACCATCACCCTCGGTTGAAAATCAATAATAATTTAGGCAAGAGGCCAACGATGCCGGTGAATAAAGTTTCAAGGCATGTATCCCCATGGCTATGATCAATTGTTATCGTAAGTTAACAAGTGACAACCAGCAGAACTTGAATCTTCTGCTCAGCACCCGCCTTGTTTATTTTCCAGATGGGAAATCGCAGCCTGTATCTTGAAGACACAATGCTGATGAACTGCTTCCTTCACAAGAGGGAAAATACTCTGCATTTGAAACATAAACGTGCGGCCTACTCTAAAGTAGAAGAAACTGAGGCTTCTGATTCATTATCCTTATCTACGCAACATTACATGACAAAGGAACTTTTTTTCTCTTGACAGCCTGGAGAAGCCTCCATACCAGCACAATATTGCCGGAGGCCAAAACTCAAAACTTAGCTGGTGAAATGCAAAAGACCAGGGCATATAAATAGACAGCATATTGCTTTGGGAAACCAAACAGAATGATGGAAGATAAATCAGCTATCATAGCGTGGATTGTCAAGCATTGCCATGAAATCTTGATTCTTGAATCACAACTTGAGAATATTTGATAGTTCAAGTTTCAAAAAATTTCCTTGTACCATCACTAACAATCTTAAGGGTATTTCGCATCACCATTTCCTGAATAAATGGGGTATCATTCACCGCATTTCAGCTACTCTTAACTAATTCAGCAATAAGCATATTTTTCCTGTAACTCATCCACAATTATCATCATCCGAGATAAATGCAAGTTTCCATCATTGGTATGAATACGTTGGGATATTTAGCATCACACCAACTGATAAAATCCTTTTAGAAAAAGGGAATTATTGAAGAAGCCAATTAGCATTAATTTACAAAAGAGAGTGAGTGAGTGAGAGTTTCAGGGTTAATTCAAACTACATTGCTCAACTGACTTCAAAAGTGTAATATAAGCACAACATATTTATACCTACAATTTTCACATGTAGAGATTATGGATTGAAGTAAATGATAACAAACTCAAAACTCTTACAACATTCACCTAGTTGCATGTGTGCACCCTTACAAGCATATGCCTCAATATAAACAAGCAGCAGATGCATTTCAATTCTCAGTTTAAGCACATATAGCAGAATCACTGCAGTGAATAATGGACCGAGGATGGGTGTCATGGTAGCAGGACACGTTTCATCTCCATGGAGCAGCTAACCCACTTCAGGCCAAGTGCAAAGGAACGTTTCTGATTCTCCACTCTGAAAAGAAATTGCACATTCACCTTCTCCCAAAACATTCAAGCTTTCCCTGAAAAGCCATCATATATTTTTAAACCAAAAGTAATTGCTTTATGCAGGTAATTCACGAGAAATAACTAAACATTACAATCACACAACAGGCATCCAAGTGAAGTTATGCATGCGCAATCCAGAAAAGGCACATAACAAGTTTGCAGCTTTTCAGTTGAACCTTTCAATTGATAAATAATGTAATAGTATTGATTGACAAAACTTGGTTAGATTCTCCAACTTCAAATTTCTTCAATATACACAAAAATACCCATTTTTCTAAGATCAATTTGCCAACACTCATTACAAGCAGCAATTGGCATATGTAAATGGCATATACACATAAACCACCACCCCCCACCCAAACAAAAAAAAAAAAGCATACACGTATGACAAAACTGAGAAGTTGCATATGTAAGTGGCATGCTTTCGATCACCAGTCCCTAGTCAAAGTTTCTAATCACACAAGAAACAGAGAAATCAAATGCTATTAACCTCGTATGGAGTGAGCATCAAAGATCTTATAAGGTATTACTGCAGATTTGCAAAATTACCTAAGCCCCATTTGCTACCTTTTGCTACCTTCAGAATGAGTTCATCTCCAAGCAGTAAGTCCTCCTCTTAACCAGCATCCTTACGGCAGTACCATAAGGCTCTTCAAAAGCAGTAGAGACCCAAGATACATCACAGACCTCCTTCTTGGCTGTAGACTGCTCGCTCGGTTTAATAGCAACCAAAGTGGCACCTTTCAACACAACTCCATCAGGCAATTCCAAGTGGGGTGCATACCAAAGTCGCATATTTAAGGCGGGCACAAGCGTCCTCTTCGATGCAGATGAAGCTGATAGAGGCTTCACCCTCAACTCCTCCAATTGTTCCCTATTCATACACAGCACTCCTTGCCCATCAGCATCAGTCAGTACCAAGTTATCAAGAGTCTTGTGCTCTGCTATTATGGGTTGAAGCAAGTAATGCCTCGCAGAGGCAGCAATCAAGGAACTAATAGTCCACAAAACCCTCAACTTCAAGCCCCCGTTGGTGTAAAATGACTCAGGTATGCTCCCATTATCATCACCGCCGCCATTCCCACTACCACCATTGTTGTGGAAGTGGTTATTAGCATTCCCACAAGCCCCATCAGAGCCATTTTCTTGCAAGACAGGGCAACTCTTGTTATGCCCATTGTTGATGACCGAAGCAGCACCTAGAATCACACAATTATCAAGGGTAGATCCGAAATCAGCCCTCCATTTCAAAAGCACCCCATCATCAATTCCCAATTCCCCACTAGGCAACTCGATTCTTAAAAACCGAATTTCGTTAAAATTCTTCAGAACCTGAGTAGGGGAATGATGGGTAACACCGCCCTGATCCATTTGTCCATCGTCCTCGTTCCCAACGGAAAGTGAAGACGACGACACAGAGCTCGATGAGGAAGAGGGAAGAAACCCATTCCGCGTAGGGCAAGAGTTTAACATCTCTCTCCTGGGTCCAAGCAGCTGACCGAGAGCCTGGAACGGCTTAACAATGCCACAAAACACTAACCGGAAAATGGATGAGAGCCCAGAAGACGAACTAGAGGACCGAGATTTGTCAGAGGAAGAGGAAGTAGAAGGGTCATCATCGGAAATGACGCAGTCAACACGAACGACAACGTTATCTACTTGCGGGACGAGATAGTGGAAGCGGCGTGAAACGACGCAGCATCGGCCGAGCGCCTTGACATCTCCGATTTTGTTGAACACAAGCAAGAGGAGGGAATCAGGAAGGCGGTCAAAGTGGTCGATTGAAAGACACTCGGGCTCCGGGTAGATTCTGGAGGTCGGATCTGAGCGGAAGGACGTCATGTTCAGGAAATTATAGAAGAAATTTGAAAAAAAAAAACAAGGAAAAACAAAAAAAAAGAAGAGATCTGGGATTTGCAAAGAAGAAGATGAAGAAGGGCAGATCTCAAGCAAGAGAAAAGAGCCCAAATAGAGGGAACCAAAGTTTCTGAGCTACAAGAAATGGCAAGGCGCAGAGAAAGAGAGAGAGAGAGAGAGAGAGAGAGAGAGAGAGAGAGAGAGAGAGAGAGAAGGAGAAGAGGAGGAGAAGGAAGAGGAAGGCAGTGGTGGGAGGAGATAGATCCACGGTTTTGTCTTTACACGAAGAGAGAGAAAGACTGAGAGGATATTATCGTGCGCGTAAAGGAAAAGAGGAAAGGGGGGAAAAGATGCGTCCTCTTCTATTTAGAAAAAAAAAAAAAATCTAAATATTTATATTAATTTATATTTATATTTAAAATTTTAAGTTAAAATATTTTTAATTTCAAATGATTATAAATAAAGAAATTAAGTTGAATACGGTAAAATTAACTGCAAAATATAATATAACCTTTGAAATTTTATATTTTTAAAATACATTTTCTTTTAATTTAAATTTTATATTAAAAATAAATATATTATATATGACTTTATTTCATTCTTATTTTCCCATTTTCCCTCTTTCTAAAAAAACCAGAATTAAACAGAAAATTTTTGTAAAATTTAGTTTGGATTAATAAAATATTATTTTTATTATAGATAGCAAAAACTTTACTAAACAAAAAATATATACAACCGCAGAATATCAAGCTTTTTGGCCCAGCTAGTATGGCGTATGGTATCATCTTCACATTTGCGAATTAGTCTACAATTATATTTATTATATAGCTTCTCCTAAATTTATTTCTCAAAATTTCAAACAAAAATAATTTGATTCAACCAAACAAGTCGTTGATTGAATGTAAAGGAAAGTAGGAAGGGAAGTAGAGGGAGTAGGTAGGGCTAGGGCAAGGGCAAGGGCAAGGGCAAGGAGTTGTGGTTGTGATTTGATGATAATAAGGTATGGCCTTGATGTTCAAAGCCCATATTTCACCACAAATTTGCCAATTAAATTTGAGGTTCAAAGCCCATTTGTGGTCTTCGATTTTTGGATTTTCTACCAATATTGCATTTCATATTTTTAATAATAATATTTCAGGCATTAATTTAATCTTTATTAAGATTAAGATAAAAATAAATTAAATTTACTAGTGACCTCATTAATTTTAAATTACTTTATCCCTAAGGGTTTTACAAAGATAATACTCATTTAATTATTTCCATTATTATATTTCTATATATAAAAAACAATCACTTCAACAACAATGCATTTAATTATATTATGATTGCTAATTCTGTTGTCTTTTTAATGCATGTTCTTGAAGGATTAAATTAATAAATAAATTGTATCCCATATGGGTATCAAATGTCATGTGCATTAGGGTTTAAGATCCAATTAAGGAATCAAAATAATTCAATTAATTAAAATTAACACACGTTGATGCATGTGTTCTTGATTTCCGTTTTCTAGGGTTCACTTTTCAATAATTTTTTCAAGCAAATCATATGGAACATATTTACATAGTATTATTTCCGTACATTGTATATACCCAAGTACATGGCTTATGCTCTCATTTTTATTATTTTTTTTTTTCAAAAGAATATATCTGATTTTTGAATTGGTAATTTATTAAAACATGAGATATAAAGGTTTATGCATTCGTTTTTTTTATTATTATTATAAAAAAGAGAGTTTTTCTAAAAAGATACAAAGCTGAAGGCTAACTTAGAGTAATACTTTCAATTAGAAATATATAATCTTAATTTAAAAAAAAAAAAATTTATGTGAACTTCAAGAAAAGAGCCCATTCTTGGTGGAAGAAACAACCAAACTTTTTACTACGAAATTTGAATTTGAAGTTAATATATACCCTTCATTTAAAATAATTCATTTTGTAAAATAAAATTTAAATTAATTTTTATCAAATTACGCATAATTTAAATTTTTTTAAAATGACAATTTTTAAATTAAAAAAGTAAAAATTTTCATTTCAAATACAATAATTAAAAGAAAAAAAAAACTAGAAATGGATAATTCATAAGATATATTATTGGGGAGTTTTAATACTGTTGCTGCCAAAAAAACCTTATTAAATGTATTAAGCAGAATATATTAAAAATTAATTTAACATTAAATTGAATATAATATTTAAAATAATATTATTGAAAAAATTTTGTTTGTCAACTTCCTAACAACCATTCTAAAGAGGCATCAATGAAGTAGCATATATTGACAATGGTCCATCTTAAATTAGATAAATGTGGGTCCCACTTAACATAATTATTACAATTATTTTTTTTCAAAGTATAGTAAATGATGTGATGACATTTCACATGAAAGAGTGGTTAAGATACCAAGGTCTTAGGTTGTTAGTCTTAAAAGCTAAGACAGGTGAGCTGCCCTTTTACCTTTTTAGCTTTCATCATTACTGTTAAAATTTGGGAATTAATTACTCTATCTAGCATATTGAAATCCAATTTGTTTCTTAATCAAAATTAATGAAACTAAAAGAACTAATAATTAATTTTTTAAATACCCAGTCTGCTTAATTTTGACAAATTTTCTCTAACAGCTGAGCCTTAATTTTCCAGTAAACAATAATGATGTCCAGCTAGGGTTTAAATGAACATACACACTCATTATTTATTTATTTTGGTGGGCCACATTTACTATTATAATATTAATAAGATGAGCTCCTAATAAGGCAGCCTGCTCATGAGTTTTTTTTTTTTTTTACATGTAAGTATATCAAATAATAAGAAGCAGCTGTTTCGTGATATATAATTACAAAACCACAAAAAATTATTAAACAAACAACTGTAGCTCAACGGTATTAAAAGTTTCAAGTTTAAATTCCAGTTATATTAAACAGAAATCACCAAAAGTTTTTCTGAATATTGTGGCTCCTTCAATCAATATATAATAATATTTGTTTTTGTAAACAAATGAACCCATTCAAGCACACGCATGTGGCCCAGTTTTATCCCACAAGACAAGAAAAAAAATGATAAAGAATAAAGAAGGATATATTTGTTTAATTCAAAGGAAGGGGAGGAGGAGAAATTAAAGAAATAGTATTCTTCAAGGGATAAGAAACTAAAGTACCTTGGCATTCCCAATAATACCTGAATCTGATTCTGGTTGCTTAGCTATCTGCTCAAAATTCATGCCTCTTAATCTTAGTTAAAGACAAAATATCACCACCACTGCACAAAGTTATGCAAATCAACCAGCTGCTCCCATTAAGAAAGCATGTGCTGCGTGACAAACCCAGAAGAGATCACACTATCAAAATTTCAGCAATGTCCCAACTTACAGAGATGAGTTTGCCTATGTATGCACACACGTGTATGCACATGTACATACCCTTTCTCTAGGTGTACGTACATACTCATCAAGTACATGCACACACCGAAAAAAGAAAAAAAAATGGTATTACTATCTCATAGGGAATCAATTCCACTTTGTATCAGATAGGATTCTATTCCAAGCTGAAGGAAATTTAATGCACCTCAATCCCATATTTTTGCCCATTTCACCTTACCTTCCTCTTTCCACTTGCTACTGGACAGCTATTCAAGCTATGCTGCCCTCAAAAGTCAAAACCATACAGAGACGTACAACCATACAGAGAAGTACAATCTTGTTTCTTTTTTCTTTTCTGGAGGAGATTCTATATCTATCTCTTTGATTTGCCAAATATAAAAAAATAAAAAACGGTTCATTTTTCACAGATATCACGACTTAATTCTAAGTTGGACACAATAATATGGTGTAATTAGACTAGAGAGTACCTCCTATGATGTACTCGGCGTGACATGTAATTCATGAATCTAGCTCATCGATGGTTCACGAACTTGTGGATGTGGTGTGCTAGAAGAAGTGCATTATGGTAGATTACATAATGCTGTTCAAGTTCCCTCAAATAAAATAATGTCTAAAAGACAACATTCCCAGAAAACCTAGAATAGAAAAACGAGAGATAAATGCTACTGCTTTTGTTATTATTCCTCCCATCGCTGCATAATAGAAGTACAAAATGTACGCTGGGGTATAAGACAAAAGTATTGAGTGTAATCCCCTTGAAACATGCCCATCGTTTCTCATACTGTCTCAATCGCAAGAAGCATACAAATTTCTCCCACAACGGTCACATATTGTAGAACCTGGCGGAGAAGCCTTTTCAGGTTTGGCTTTCCGCATGTTCGGTAAATCATGCTCCAGAACTTCATGCAGCGCCTTTGAGCCTTCTCGCAGTTCATCCAAACTGAAAATACAACACTTATATCAAGTCATACAATTGTAGAAAAAAGATACAATTGTCAATGAGGTTTTGAATAGGTCCAAATATCCTAATCTTCAGTAGCCTAACTTGGCCTACAATATGGATTAATGGCCCAAGCATGTATAAATTGTCTGTATAAGGTTTGAATAGGTCTCAAGAATCCTATTCAAGGGCCTAAAGCGACTGCATGATATCATGGTTATTGCTCATACTGCACCAGCAAAATCCAAGCACCTTCTCACTTCAACAAGTCAGCAATTTTTGTTGATTCCTCTAGTCATTCGTGAAAAGTCATTAAGAAATGAGATTATTCATGAACAAAAATTTAAGCTTCCAATCTTCCTTACCTTATGGAGAGTGGTGGAGTTAACCGGACAATAGTATCATGTGTGGGTTTAGCAAGAATTCCTCTCTCCTTCAACTTCAGACAAATATCATAGGCAGAGACGGGGAACAAAGTCTTGCTATTGAACTCCACAGCATTGAACAAACCTCTTCCCCGAACTTCCTTAATGTAGTCTGGGAACTGCTGCTGAACCTTAAGTAGCTGATCCATAAGTTCCTTTCCCAAATTGGCGGATCTGCAGAATTGGAAAAAAAGAGAAGTCAATATATACGAGTTGTTCCAAAAAGAAAATTTTGAAAACAAAAGAGAGATGAAAATGGATAAGTAATGTCCTTTATGTCTAATGCTCTTTTTTCCATGGCATCACACTCCAGATAATTCACTAGAGGACTGGCTTCTATATTAGAACTAATATGAATACATAACATCAAAAACAGAATGAAATAAATTGAGCAAGTTGTGTTTCTCAAAATATAACACCTGATATGCACTTCAACAAACAAATCTATTGAACTTTCTTAATACCAAAATCAGGTCTGAGTTCGTACAAGCTTCTATATCCTCCAATTTTCTGATAATTTCAATTACAAAGACCAACCATTTATAAAGAATCAGTTCTTCCTCAAAAAACTTTGATATCTTTATCGAAATGATACAATACCTCTCTGCCAGCCCCTCATCTTTGATCACATCTAGTGAGGCAATGGCAACTGCACTTGCCAAAGGATTTCCCCCAAATGTGCTGAGAATAACAAACAAAACACCAGAGCTTTGTAAGAAAACCCCCCCAAAAGCAACACACTGAAGATAGTCAAAACATCAGAAAACTACAAATAACTGGCAGGGTAAAGACAGATCACAATACATACTAAAATACATGCACATAACTAGAACGACCTACCTTCCATGCTCTCCTGGTTGAATACAAAGCATTACATCTTTGTCTGCCAGCACCGCACTTACAGGTATTACTCCACCACCCAATGCTTTTCCTAGTATCTGAGCAGAACCACGGATGGAGTTGTTTTAGATATGGACTCGCACAAGAAAATTTTTTAATATAGTTGAGTTACCATAATAATTAGTGTTCATATAAAATTGGTCACTCCCAACCTAGAGACTTGCAATAAAAAATGCAGAATAATATAACACAGGTCAATGTGGAACCAATTATAGCTAGTCTTACTATATCTTGTTCTAATTCAATACCACACACTTTTGGTGCTGATAGTAGACCACATCTCCTTCATGCATGCCTGTACTGAATGTGAATAACTAACTGCTCTAAAACCAACACACAACATTTATAAAAATCAACAGCAATCAACCTGTAAACCATTTTTATGGAATAACGAGTCACCCACTGATGTAGGCAAACATGTTTTCCCCATACAGCATGGAAAGTTTACCTCATCTGAGCTAATTTGGAATTTTACCTACTGCAGACAATCATGTGTTCAATGTAGATTAAGGAACAAAATATCCTAGTTAATATAGAATGAGGAACAGAAAATATGTTCACATTGAATGCTTGGGAAACACATAAAATTAAATGGAAGACAAAAGAGCCTTACTACTACATCCGGACGAACTTGTTCCCAATCACAAGCCAGCATTTTTCCTGTACGTGCTAGGCCAGTTTGAATTTCATCAGCAATCATTAGAACATTATATTTTGAACAAAGTTGTCTTACAGCTTTCAGGTAACCATCTGGGGGAATTATAACCTACATGAAAAGAGAGAAGAGTAGTTAAGGTAGCTCCCAAGTAAACCTAAAGGTACGATTTGAGAAGCAGGAGAATTGGCTCCTCCACAAAAAATACTAGGGTTTGGGGGGAGGAGAACAAAGCAACCACTCTCCTATTCCCCAGGAATTCAAGGTTCGATAGAATGAGAATGTTATTGAAAATTTTATGTCTATAAGAACAAATTAAATTAGGCAAAACAAGTGCAGATTGAGACCATTAGGCCCCTTCAAGAATCCAGAAGATTTTATCAGACAGTTGCTGACCACTAATTTCCATTTTCAGTGATAACTTTGAAAGTGTGAATATATAGACAAGCCAAAACCATGACATGTCACATAAAAATTATTTAGTTCAGTTCCAAAAAACACATACCCCTGCCTCTCCTTGGATGGGTTCAAAAAGAAATCCAGCTATTTGATCTCCTCTTTCTGCAAGCCACAGCAGTGTGAAGTTATGAGCGTGCCTTAAACACATTCACATATCCTTCTTGCTCACAAAAATTAAAGCAATACAAATAAAGCAAAAGTGAAGATTATAACGAATTAATGATACATAGGATGGCACGCATTAGGAAGAATAAAGAACAATGCAAATGGAACAACAATCATCAAATTATTAAAAGCAATTTGGTTTATTCGCACCTTTAAAGATTTTCTCAAGCGTAACTTCATCACCAAAATCAACCTTAAGATGTCCAGGTAACAATGGTCCAAACCCTCGAGTTGCCTCATTGTCACAACTCATAGAGATGACAGCCAATGTACGGCCATGGAAGCAGCCACAACAAGAGACAATGATGGCCTGCATAGCATAGTTTGAGCAAAACATTTTTTATTTGATAAAATTGAAGAACAACAATAAGATATTCGAGGGAAGGCAATGGAAAGTAATAAACAGAATCTTAATGATTAGAGCAAGAATATATGCTGCCATCTTAAACCATGGAATCACATATTCATACACAATAATCAGGGTTTACATAATCATAAGGGAGTTGAAAAAATCATCAAACCTTAGAAAACACTAGTCTTTTTTTTTTTTTAAATCCGGAGTCCAAAGGAGAGGGGCTTCTATGTCATTTGAGCATGTGGGTTTGAATAAAGACTATTTACAGCAACAGCTGACAGATGTGTCAAATCTCTCTCTACATAGTTCTGATCTACATTGCTATGCACTAAGATCCCTTGAATCATTTTAAGATATATAAAGATTGACTAACAGGGTTAACAAAATTTTGCATTCTCTTAAACTTATAATTATTGCATGAGCTCTAGGCCATGATTAAATGCCAAAACAAAATGCATATCACAATAATTAATCTTAAATCCCACCAAAATCAAATACAATTCACTTTTAAGCACCATTAGTGAGATAGTCCTCACAGCTGTTTAATCACAGCCATTATTTGTTCAACTAACGCAATTAAACAAATTGATCTCAGTAGCAATGAATTCTAAACCCTACGTTCATCAAACAGCAACTCTGAAGTTCCTTTTTAAGTAGCTTGTGAAAAGGCATAGCCCAATTCCAAAGCACTGCACAACAATTGAAAATATAGAACTGATTTTGACCTTCAGTTATTTATTATGTATAAAGCAGCTATTCCTATGTCCCAACGTTCAAACTTACCTCCTAGCAGTTTCAAAACAAAGACTTCTACCATTGCACTAGAGAAAAGCTTTTCAATTGCTTGTACAAATTTAATTTAGTTGTATCAAACGATGAGAAACACAGACGCTTCATCATCTGTTATCTAAGTTTATTGGGCTGAACACAAAAAAAAATTTATTTGGTCAAACAAAAGCCCATTTGCTGATATGGCTTAAAAAGAAAATTTACAAGGTCAAAGTCAAACATTTGTTTTTTAGATCAATTAATAGAAGGCACACTCATAAGAATTTTGACATAGAAAATGAATTGAACCAAGTCAAACTAAAATCATTTTGTTGCTCATGATCCTTGAGGAATTTTTTAGCATATAACAAGTCCATATACCTTTCAGTTGGTTGTAGAATTCAACATAGGCACGTGAAATTTTACAAATGAAATTTTTCCTTGTCTCTCTTTCTATTTGTCAATCTCCATTTATTAACTAACATGCTTGATACTGGACAAACTGAACCAGGCACACCAAGAACAGTCTCTGCACATAATTGATATGAAGAGAAGACTGCAAAAAAAAAAAGACCGTATAATATCAAAAGGTGTTTGAAATCATTACCTCATCCTTAGGGATATTTTTCTTCTCATAACCCCACTTCCTAGCCAACTTGAGAGCAGTTTCCACACCCTCAGCTCCAGTGTTCATTGGCAGTACCATGTCATAGCCAAACATGCTTGTCAGGTGCTCTGCAAATATTGGAAATCTATCATTATAGAAGGCTCTAGAGCTCAGAGTAAGCTTCTCTGCCTGGTCTTGTAATGCTTTCATTATCTTTGGATGGCAATGTCCCTGCAAAAGGAAGCTACAAGGGTAATTCTTCTCCATCTCCAACCCATCAACCAAAAACTACGAGGCATGCATTGCATATTGCAGGAATTTGTATTCTATCATAGTGGAGAAACTGCAGAAAAACTTTCCACCTGTAGGCCATAATTGAACAGGCATAGTAATCACCTGATTAACTGCTGAATAAGCTGAAAGAAAATCTAGATATTTGTTGCCTTCAGGGTCCCATATCGAGGAACCCTTCGCCTGAGAGAACACAATAGGAACTGGATGGTAACTACGTCGAACAAAGAAAAAAGCAAGTTCAATATATTTCACCAAAAAAAAAACATATATTTAAACAAGCAATCAACTGAAAAGCGAAATCCCATAAAGTGAAAGAAGAGAAGGAATTGAGAAGTTAAGATTAATAGATAAGAATTATTTAAAATGGAACGAACAGAGGATGAAAGAAAGAGCGAGATTACTTGTGGGCGCTGAATTCATACTCCAAGCTGATGAGTTGTTGAGAAGAGGAAGGAGTGGTTCCTTCAGGAAGAGCACCATAGTTTCTCCTAGTTTCCCTGCAAACTCTGCTCAATAAACACTGGAGAGATCTCCTAGAAGACGCCATTGATGAAGATAGTGCAAGTGCCAATAGTTAGGAGGAGGAGGAGGAGGAGGAGGAGGAGGAAGAGGAGAGATGCTGTGTGAATAATTTAGATTATCTACTCTGGGAGTTGCAGTGGATTGATATATGGGCTTTTGATGTCAGTGATTTCTTTTCCTGGTTCTGCTGGAAAGAATTTGTTACTTGTGCGTTTTCCTACGAAGATGATTATCATCATTTTGTGCGGTGATGCGGATACACCTCCCAAAGCGACGTCCTAATCATCCTTCCAATTATACACTTTACCATCTTTTTATTGTTAACTAAACATAACACTTTCAAAATAAAAATAAAATAAACAGAGTAATTGAAAGAAAAAAAAATATGTCGAGTAATTTTTTTCCGTCTATCTATATAATATTAATAAGAAATATTGAATCAAAAAATTTAAATATATATTAATATATATTTATATTCAATACTTTAATTTTAAATAATCAAATCAAATCTTTTCAATTTATTATAATTGAAACTAAAATGATTTAATTAAATTTAAAAAATTAATGACAAATTACAATATACTTTTTAAAATTTTATATTATTAAGAAAATATATAATCTTTAATTAAATTTTATATTAAAATTAAATATATTTTATATTTATTAGATGTAATATTAAAAATGTTATAAATATTTATTATAAATAAATTCATATTATAAAATATCATATGTAAATAATATATATTAAAATACTTATATTCAATATTATAAATTATTTATATATTTTTTACATTTTTAAAAATTTTACTTTTTATTAATTAAATTCTAAATAAAAAATTATATTATTTTAAATCGTAAAATTTTACTTCTTTATATTTTAAATAATATATACTATTATATAAAAATAAAAATAGAGTAAATAATAAAACTAATAAAAATATATTATTATTATAAAAAATATACATTTAAAAACTATTTTATTAATTGAATAAAATTTTAAATATTTTATTATAATTTATCATTAATTTTTTTAAATTCACTTGAAAAAAAATAATTTTATTATTTAAAATTAAAAATGTTAAATATAAGTATAAATTATTGTAAATATTTAAATTTTTTATTCAATACCCTTTAAATATATTTCTATTTTTAAAAAATTTAATAATTTAATCTTATTAAATCTATCCAACTGAAATCCCTTCCACTGATATTTGAAAATAGTATATTTTTCTCAATTTTATAATTTCACATGATTAAAAATGGGAAAAAAAATACATTAATTTTTTTTATCAAATAATTAATAAAGAACATTTAATAAAAGACGTTTATTTAAATAAAATAAAAAAAGATACAAAAAAAATTACGAAAACTAAACTATAGAATTTTAACACTACAAAAATATCTATAAAAAGTGCAAAAAGGAAATTTACACGAGTAGTTCGAGAATTGTGAATTTGGAAAAAATAATTAATAAAAAATAAATATTTCCTAAATCAAATAAAATTTAAACCATTTTCTTTATAATAAAACAAATTATTTTATAAATTTTGGCTTTGCATTAACATTCTAGACTTTAAATATATAAATTTTATTTATTTTTTGAAAGTATAACAAATAATAAAAAATTATTTTTAAAAAATAATTATCTTAATAAAATTTATTCCATATAAAACATTTTCCACACTACAATCAAACAATAAAAAAATAGATTTACTAAAAATACTAAACAGATCCTTTTTTTAAAACAATTTTCTGCAAAACAACTTAACCCTAATCCCACCCATTATAATGATCGAAAATATGTTTTCAGCAACCATAGTCTTGTTTTTTCAATGAAGCCGGAAGCTTATAAATATAATTATTCTAAATGCAGAATTTCAATATGACTATAAAAAGAAAAAATTACGGAGGCTCGTGCACATACCTCATTTTTAATGATTTAAAAATATAAAAAATATATTAAATTGATAGAAGGATAAAGTATTTTATCTGAAACATTAAAAAAAATCAGAATTAATAAATCGTAAGTTCATATTAAACATCTTTTTTGAAGAAAAAAAAAAGTTAATATGATGACAAGAAAGTTGAGTAAACGTATAAATCCATCTAGAATATTAAAAATCCTAAGATATTAATAGGGAAACGGCGCCCCCTTACACAGACCTGGGGGTTACACATCCACTTTGCTTCCAAAACCCAAATTCGGCTTTTCCTTTAGATCCTAAATGCCAGTTTTTATTTGTAGTTTCTCTTAAGCAATCAACTGAATTCCAGCATATGCAAAGGATAAATCTTCTTTCTACTAACATATGTTGCAAGTTTCAAACAGCTTTCTTCAGCAACCCATTATAATAAAACGGAAAGCAACGAAGAAAAAAAAAACAAGTAATAACGTCATCTGATGTTGCTAACTTTAAAAGAAATTTAAAAAAAAAATACAGCTCTAATGCTGCAACTACAGTTAGCAATCCGCCCCTTAAATGCATCCTTGTTTTTTAAACATACAAGAACTTTAGAGCAGAAAGAAATAAAATCATTAGCATTATCTACTCTTTTAATCATAACATCTGCCTTATTCATTAGTGCAACCATGAGAAGACATGAATGCAGAGAAAGAAATAAAGGGAAGAAAGAAACATGCATGCACACAAAGGAAAGGAAGGGGAGGGGGCGGGAATAGAAAGAGTGGAGGGGGAGACATTTAACATCATCATTTGACACAAAGCACAATATGTAAAAAACAAAAAATTAAAAAGAGTTCCTAACTTTGTCAACTGCTAATCAAGCATTAAGCGAATCCCACACTTCTCACCCAGGTCTATTACAACAGTTTACAGAACTGTCCACATCAACTACAAATTACAAAAGCAATCTCAATGCGATAAGAAAGAACACAACACTCCAAATGCAAAAGATCAACAATCCAAAACCACTTCAATGCAACAATCCTCCAGAACAAATATTTTCCCTCTTCTCATCCAATCTACTACACTATCTAATAGACATAGACTCCACCGCAACAGCATAAAGATATTAATACCCCTCTATTTACCAAATATTAACGATTGGTCAACACCCGCTCACATTGCAGTTAAAAGGAAGGGACAGGATTAATGAATTTTTCCAAGCTAATGGAGGATCAGGCAGACACACAAGCACAAATTCAGAGTCCTAATATGATAACAAGGAACTCACTTGACCTTAAAAGCTGTTTATTTAGAAGAGTCAAAAGCTTGAACCACCCAGTTCAACACTAACAACAAACTGACTCATCATAGGCATTGCAAGCACCAGAAAAGAATTTTCAACAAAAATGGGATCCACCTACCAACCCATAGGTCTATGAAGTTCAAAACATTGTGCTTTTGCATTGCATTTTTTTATGCGGAGAAGAGTTCTGATGTGTGATGTGTAATCCTTAATGGAACTGCAGCACAGAGACATTTCATAGAAATTTCTACTTAACCTAAAGATTTTCAATGTGAAAGAACTAGAACTAGATCATTTGAAAGTCAAGCATAGAAAAAGGAAAAGTGGATAGGAAGAGTGGATCATTTGGACAACTGCGTAACATATCAATGTTGATAACATTGTGCAGAACATGAAATAAAATTAGGGCCTCATGGTTCATTCCTCGAGCTAAATTGCCTGGATCACATTGAAATCCTAGAACAGGCAACGTTTAGCTTAGGACCACACTACTCATCATATTTGGTTTGGCATGACTACTGTCTTCAATGGTCGTGATGACATTGCCGAGGAACATCTTTATCAGAAATATTTTTGCTTATTTGGATCCCAGACTAGTAATCCACTTATTTATATGGAGAATTGCAGTTACAGAATGAAAGGTCGGGGGAAGACAGCTACCCTTCAATGTGAAGTCCACAATCAACAGGTCCCAAATGGACCAAAGCCGAAAAGAAAATATTCAGAGTTTTAGCAAGGACCACGTTTCACTGGGGTATTGACACTGAATGGCAACTGCCAATAAAAATAGGATATTGAAAGCAACTGCTGCTGAATCAGAGAAAGAGAGGGGGCAGCGGGGGAAGCACCCCAGTCTGATGACATCTAGATTGTGTTATATAAATGAAGTATTTAATGACACAATACAAATTTGATAGAAGGAAGAATTACCATAAACAGAGATGATCATACTTAAATGAAGGAGCCTTTTATGAGACATTGAAAATAATGAAAGGAATGGAATGCTCTTTTTTAACCCTACAGATGGAATTAATTTTGATGAGGGGCCCAATGTAAAGCTAAAATGACAATACGCTAAGAGAGCAACAAAGTTCAAAACATTAAACGTAAACAGAAAAGCGTAACAGGGTCAGCAGGGAAACTTATAATACTCGCTACAAGTAAATTATAATACCAAGGTTGAATATTAAACTTCGAAAGTTTTGCTGGCAATTGGCATGCTATTCTTCAATATGGACCCCCTAGAAGAAAGTAAAAAGAAGGCTCCATGACTCAGGTTATCACTAATATCAAGCTCAACTGAGTTTAAGATGTGACAATCTGAAATGCAACAGGAGCAGCAACATAATTGCTCCAAGGAAGATGAGGTGAAGCTGAGAATATCAATAACTATAGCAGTTCAAACCCAACAGTAAAGAAGAATGTTAATGCGATTTGCATTTGATGGAACACAACTTTTTTGAAAATGAAAATGATATTTGGGGGTAATATACCAGGATATTAAAAGTGTCAAAAACTTTCCTAACAGATTTTGACAGAGTATGTGCTGAATATCACATAACAAATTATGTGCAACTCAGCATCATATATATATTGAGGAAAGCATCGAAAGATACTCAAAAACTATATTGTGAATAGCAATTTAACGATTTAATCTCTGCAATATTCCCTTCATATAACAGAAAAAAGGATCAAGATTTTGAACTAAGAGCAGAATGAAGAAAGCCTGAGCTCCAGAGAGCCATCTCTACTTCATCATGAGAGGAAATGATTGGCTTTTGAAAGCTGTATCAGAAAAGCAAAAACCAGGAAATATCAAGTAGAGATTCAACATCAACGGCACAGCATCTCGAATCACTGAGAGAGATCTAATAACTAGAGATTGTCTGGCTCAAAAAACAACACATATTCATTAAGAGTTAGGCAACATGGTCACCGAAACACTTTCTGGTGTGATTATAAAATTAGAGAACAAATAATAATGGAAATAAGGTGGGCCCTACATGACAAGACCAGATAAAACAAAACGAGGGGAATGAAAGAACCTAAAAAGTTCTAGGATTTGCAGATTGAGGAATAGATCAAGCTACAAAGGCAGAAACCTATGCCCATGAAGATGAATCAGCAGTGAATCTCCCACACGATCTTGATCAGCAGCATTACGCAAGAAACAGGAGATCCAGTTGTAGAAGCCTAGAAAACGAAGCCCTCCAGATGGAAACCTAAAGAAACTAAGGACGACTTTGATGAAGACAATTCCAAGATATTAACTATTCACCTTGAAATACCAAGAGGTATTCTCAAAACTTAAGTGGCCATTATAAATGCCTGAATCAAGTTTTCTGCTGCACGCTTCTGCTCTGGCGTGCCGGATATATGAGCAATACGATCACCCCTAGCAGACTTGGCATCAGAGATCTCTATCATTGCTCCTGATATCTGAAATGGAAAACCGAAAAGGCAAGAATGTAATTTACAGGGGAAAAAAAAAGAGATAAATACGAGGCAAAAGATCTGGAACATCTCTTCCATTAACAAGAAAAAAAAACCCAGCAGAATCTATGTTTTTGCATTTGAAATTTGCCAAAAATGACCATTAGACCAAATGCTTGTTAGGCATCGTGAAGGAATAATATGCATCATTCCGCCTCACCAACAGGAATAACAAAATTTTGAATGAATTTTTATCAACTCAATATAGAGAAAAAAAAGGCAAGAGTAAATGGTCTGGTGGAACCAAATCAAAATGAAGGTGTTAACAATACACATGTAAATTATTCTTGGACTTCAATCGGCATCTCAATCACCATATCCAATAATTCACTGTCTTGAACACTAAACTAGTCTCATCCTGAATCTGAATGTAGTCCAGCGAATTTAGCTTTAAGAAAACCCACCTCTCAGTCCCCATATCCAATAATTCATCATTAAGGACATTGAATTAGTATCATCATGGAGCTGAACATAGTCTAAAAATTAGCTTTAAGAAAACCCACTAGATATAATTTTGGTTGGCTACACATTACCCCAACTGCTATAATAGGTTATATGAAGAAGAAAGACCCTGTGCAAACTGTGTTTTAACAATCAAAATGCATGCTATCTTTTCTAAAATCCCTAGAAGACTTATGAGTGTGCATGGCTAATGAGAAAAGACATGAACAAACCTTTCGAATGTTGGCTATATTTGCCCCTCCTTTACCCATAACTTTTCCAACAGCATTAGCAGGCACCAACATCTCTAAGGTTGAGGGTGGAGGAAACCTGCAAAAGTGCATAAAATCCGCTTGAATGAAGAGTATAGATGCCAAAACAAAAAATATTTTATCCCAAGAACTAAAAACAAAAAATACTAACCCTCCATACAGCTTAGATGATGAATATGAGGACATTGAACCATAGCCATTTTCTCCCATCTAAACAAAGAACAAATTAAATACAAAAACTAACAGAAGAGAAAGAAATAAAATAAAACAATATATTGAAGAGGAAAATAATTTCCACTAAAGCTGTAAACCATCATCAAATTTTCAATATAACAAAGAACATAAAGAGAAGGAACAACAACAACTAAGCCTTAACCACAAATTAGTTGTGTCAGCTATGTGGATCATTTTTCTGGCTAAATAGCTCTATTTGAGACCAATTCTGCACCAATGTTCATATATATATATATATAACCAAATACACACACACACTTTTGTGTCTCAAGGGGAAGGACTTCACACCTAAAAATTGTCTATCTGCTTGCTTTGATGTTGATATAGGGCAGGTCAGGGGTCTCAACCAAAAAAGGGTATCTCATACTCTCAGTGCACAAGCCTTCCAGTATTGCAGCATGAGGATGGTCAGATAGACATAACTTTCCCCTTGTATTAAAAGGAGGGTACTGTATTCTGAACCAATGATCTCCTTTCACCAAGGAGCAACTTTACTATTTTACACCAAGGCCCATCCTCTGTCAAGGTTTTAACTTTAACCTGTTCTAAAAACTAGTTCAATTTTGATCCATGTCAAGATTCAAAATATCATGAAAATTCAGATCTCCAAGCCTACTCAACAACCCAGTAGTACACCTAAAGAAATATTAGATAGGAGTTATGCATTCAATATTGGACCTTGCATCTCATAGAACAAATGAAAAAATTCTGGTTATGTAGACCCAAAACAAGAGAGATAAATCAAATATAAGAGAATACCACCATCATAATCACCTTGAGAATTCACTAGAAACAAATAGTAGCAGTAGTTTAACTTTAACAAAATCTTTGACACATCAAGACAGACAAAAAGGGATAGCTTTCATCAGTTCACAGATGAACTTTAGAACTCCCAAATGACAATACAAATACTAGAAAGTAACTCTAGACAGTAACTATCACAATTATGATGAAGATGAAACTAATGGAGGCAAAAATTGCCCAAACAGTGACATACCGACAAAGATCCATATCCATAGAGGCTGTTCGATGAAAGCAGGCCTAATCCACTGCCAGTTTCAGCCCTCTGATCATATGTCAGTGGAGCAACTGGTGGAACAGAAGGCAAGAGAGATGGTACTGGAATAGCAGCGCCACCTGAATATAAAGAATCAGCACCAACAGAAGTATTATGACTACCGTCTTTTTCTTTCAATACATCATCTCGAAGCCTCAAAACAATCTGGACAAGTGCATCTCTCACACTACCAACTTCTCCCAACACCTATACAAGTACAAGATCAGCCCAAGATAAATCTAAAAACAAAAAAGAAAGGTTTTAAAAAGAATAGATAGGATGAAGTTGAAAAATCAGACCTCAACAAGTTCATCATTAGAATCAGCACACTTAGGTTTCTGGCCTTTTGATATGCGTACATCAGCTTTGGTTCTCTTTCGAATTTCATTTACAATCGAACCACTTTTCCCAATAATGCACCCAATAACTTTAGAAGGAACGAGGAAACGAATGCTTACAGTATCATCATCTTCATCATTAATCTTCCCTTGGAGCAATAGAACAGCTTCAACTGCCATGGACTTCAAATCATCAGGCGACTGCAAAGAATGTGTTACTTACATCAGATGATCAACATCATGAGCGGAGTCCAAATTATAAGCAAAACACCATTTGGTATGAAATTTATTTCAAAGAAAATCCACATTATCACAAATATATTTGAAATAGCATATACTAAAAAAATGCATATGGTAAGTTTTAAGACTCAACTAAACTGAGTCCAGCTTAAAACAAAATATATGATCCATTTCTCATTACATCCTCCTTTGAAATAATAAAACAACCAAAAAAAAAGAAATTGGAATAAAAGGTCCATTCTCCACATTGTTTGAGCATTCATAACAATTTAAAAGAAAATGCCATTGAAAAGGAAATAAAGAACAAAGCAAGAAGAAAAGTAGCACACCTCTGTCGCAATCACTGTAATGATACACTCATCACGGTCGGCCTTGGTATCATCAACCTCAACACGAGCCCCACTAGTCTGCCTTATGCTTTTAATAGTACCGCCTCCTTTGCCAATTACACGACCAATCTTGTCAAAAGGGCATAACACTCGCATGATTAACTCCTCAGAGTGAGAGGCACTGCCAAAACTAGGAACTACAGGGAGGGTGGATGAATATACAGGCCACGAACTCCCTGTATCCCCATAACCCTGAAGTTCTGGCACATGTGCGGAGCCTAGTATCGGTGGGACAGATCTAGAAGGCACAATTGGATCTGCATTTGGATATAGTCCACCTGGTGGATAAATAGAGACATCTGATGGTATGATAATGCTTGGAGGAGCTTCAGGTACAGTTGTCTCAAGAGGAATTTCTTCCTTAGGATTGAATTTATACATAATTGCAGAAACAGCAAATAATGCTTTCTTGACAGCTTCTGATTCACCACTTATCTATTCACATGGGGAAAAAAAGAAACTCTTAAGCCCAATAAAGTTTATCCCCATAGTTTACAAGAAACAGAAGTGAGCTCCAAGCATCCAATGTTCTTTATTTTTTTTTTTTTTTTTGGGGGGGGGGGGGGGGTGAGAGGTCAGGACCATAATATACATGTCCATTATCCAATCAATGCAAAAGTTGTGACTCTGTTGCAATTTTTCTATTCAATTTGAATGTAACAAAAAAAAGTTACGTGATATATACCTAACTTAAGCCATGAGTATCCTACACACAACTACATAGGAGGAGGTCGCACATGGTTTGCTTGATGCACTAATTCCTTGTTAAAAATTAATAATTAATGGATTAATTAGTCCTGAATCAAAAAGGAATAAATGTCTTATAGACTAACCAGAATAAAGTTATCAAAGTCCATAGCACACGAGTGAGTTGGGTCTGAGGCATCCTTAGCAGTAACTTTGATATTTGTCCTTGTCTTACTTCTCAATTTCTTTATGGTCATTCCAGCCTTACCAATGATATTTGCAGACTGGCTAGAAGGGACAAGAATATGGCATTCCACCTTATCCTTCCATTTCTTGTCAGAATCAACAACAGATGCAACTGCATTTGAAATTGACGCATGAACTCTAATAAGAGCATCCTGAGCAGCACATAATGGCTCATGGTCATTGAACTCGTCATCAACCTCAACATCCTCCTTTTTCTTGACATAGCAATAGATTGTAATGACCCTATCCTTGGCACCAGGAAATGGATCCACCACCTTAACCTTTGCCCTTGTCTCTTGCCTAATTGAGTTTATGACCTTCCCATTTTTTCCAATAACACTTCCTATAACCTCATCTGGACACAAGATTCTGTAAACAACCAGTTCATCGTTAGCCCTTTCATCCTTGTCATTAACCCTTCTCTTCTGAGTCTTACCATCCCCATCATGATCTCTTTGTGGACGAGATCGCTTCCCACTCTCACCCATTTTTCCAAATATCAATGGCCAGCTGAGGACAAAAAACAAGTCTTGATGGAAACAAAAATAAATAAATAAATAAAAATAAACAAAGGCAAACAGTTAAAACACTTATGCTACTTAACATCGAATTAGTTTTCCAAATTATCCTTGATTTTGTAATGTTCATGCAGCGAGTATTAAAAAAGTTTCCAATAAATATTAATATCTTATATAAATAGGTAATTCTATTTAATTGGCCTCAAATTACAAGAATTTTATAATTAAATTTCTGTGAGAAATTATACAGATGCAGAAATCAGATTATATACAATTATACAACAATTCTAAAAGAAAAACTGAAGACGATATCGAACCATGATTACAATGAATTTATGAATAAAACCAAACTGAGCGAAATAAAAATTCAACTTGCTCATTTCAGCTAACTTTGGGCAAAATACTGCATAAACCCTTCAATTCCTTGTTAAATTCGCGGGAAAATATATAGGCAAATAAAAACCACAAATGGAAAAGAAAACGAGTTAGCAGTGAAACAGTAGAAGGAAACCCTAAACAAGAAAACATAAAAACAACAACATAATCTGAAGAGAAAAAGAAGGATTGAAGAAGTTGGCGATGAGATAAAGTTCGTACCGGAGAAAGACGACGATAGAAAAACCCTAAGCAAAGGAAAAGGCTTACGAGTGAGAGGCTTGTTTAAATTCGCAGTCCCAGTCCCAAGTGGAAATTTTTTAATTCCCCTTTATTTTTTCCTTTTAAGAGTTGCAATTTTTAACCGCCTGCCGACTGTAAATTGACTGTTTTTTTTTTATAAGTTTAATTAAGTATATGTATTTTTACTCAAATATTAAATAAACTTAATTTAAAATTTTAAATCGATTAAATTTATGTATTGTTATTAAAAATTAAATAAGTCGTTATTTAATATAATATTATTTTTTAATAATAAAAATATTTTTATATAATTAATTTATTTTTATAATTTTAAAAATTATTTATTATATTTATATATTTTTTAAAATTTTTATGATAATTAAAATATTAAATTTTTATATTTTAAATTATAAAAAATAATATTTTATTATTAAAAAAATAAAATTATATTAAATTAGAACTTATTTAATCTTTAATAAAAATACAGAAATTTAATTGATTCAAAATTTTAAATTAATCTTATTTACCCCTAAAGTGGAAGTAAAGAATTTATTTGGACTTTTTTTTTAACTTCTTTTCTTTAAAAATAAATTTAAAAACAAATTAAGGCATGTACCTGTTTATTTTTAAAATTTAATATTTAATTTCTATATTTTAATTCTATCAAATTAAAAATTATTATGTTTAATTGTTTTATAAATAACCATGAAAAAGTATATTATTTTTTAATTTTTAAGTTATGTTAAAATTAAAATTTATGCATCTTTAAAAAATAATTTAATCCTTATAATTTAATTTTATCAAATTAAAAAAATATATATATTTTTTCAGGGAGTGAATTTCAATTTCAGGAAATTAAAATATTAAAATTAAAATTTTAAATTTTAAAAATAAAATAATACATATTAATTATAACCTCTCTCTAATCTTGCTAAAAATAAATAGTAAAAGTTCCAAAGCATTATATTTAAAAAAAATCCCTAGAATTTAATCATCGTTTAATAATGGTCTCTATAATTTTAAAATATTCAATGCTTTACTAAAATGTTTAATCGGACGTTATCAACTAGAATTTATTTATTTATGCTAACAAATGGATATTTAAAAAGTGTATTAATTGGAAAATTCATACATTATATATTAAAAAGAATTGGATTTTTTTTTGTCACACTGGGTTGTTGTCTTTGGCTTTTGTGTTCCTTATTGAGGTGGAGTAACTGGAGTTTTCTGGTTCTTGGTTGTTTATGCTTCAGATGATTTTTCTTCTTCCTTCAATAACCGTGTTGTTCTCCTCATCAGCATTTTGTCCTTGGACGAGCTGGATCTCCTTCGAATTGGGCTAGAATTTTTCTTGTGAGCCTTTGGGTTAGAGTTGAGCTTTGTAAGCTTAGTCTGTTAAGTTTTTTCTAGTTTGAAGCCTTTTATTGTGACCGGGTATTTCTTAGCTAGACTTGTTCCTTTTGATATATATTTGACTTTAACCTTTTTTAATAAATTGCAATCTTAGAAAAAGGACATAAATTTTTAATCTTCAAATAAGTGCATTAATTAAATTTTGATCATTTTAATTAAAAAATATTATATTTAAATGTATAAAATGTTATATAATTTGATTTTTTTTAACTATAAAATATTTATATTTAAAAAGTGTAATCGATCAAAATAAAAGAAAACTCAAAACACAAACATTAAGAGTTCAAACCATTAAACTTACAGCCCAGCCCAGCCCAATTCATAGCTCACGCATCAATTAGAGTTATCGAAATCGTAAACACTACCTTCACATTCTCAGTGCTACTGCTAATTTGGTAAAGAAGAAGAGAAAGATATTTATTGCATACCTAAAAAATTATCCACAAAAAAATACAAGTTCAAAACCATAATCTAGATAGCGATAAAAGTAAGACCAACGATGAATAAACTATAAACTCATAACAATCTCATGCAATCGATTACGACCACTCATTGACAAACCAAACAATTAAAAGCCATCAGAAAGGAGGAAGTTTAAAACCTCGGTAACCGCACAATTGGAGGAGACGCTACAGAACTTAAAGATTTTTCAAAAGCATGACAATATTGATAGCTGGGTGAGTGGTACAGTTTCAAGTTATTAATATCATGATGGGAGAAGATTCTACAAATAGAAACTAAAAAATCCATAAAAATAAAAAATCAATAAATACTCAAAATCTCGATCTCCTCGAAATAAACTTTAATGTGGAAAGAAAATATATTTATATAATTAATAGAATATAAATTAATACTTAGTCCCTTAAAAGAATTAATGGAAAGTTAAAATATACTTTAGTACTTTTTATATTTATTTAAACCATTAAAAACATTAATTATGTAAATTAGTTCATTAATTTAACATTCAAATACATATATCCCTTCATTTTTTTTTAAATCCAAGATTTAAGTTCCCATCAACAAGATATAAGTAAACTCACTTATAAACTAAATAAATCTCTGGATTTGTACATCCTTGTTCTGGACATTTGTATTCAGGAAGTACTTGATTGGAAACCATCATGAAATCATACCATAGTTATAGACCAAAATACTAATTCCATGACTTAATCTATCATGTATGTATTAACTAACAGAATTATTTCATAGCATCATATATTTATCAATTACTAAATTAACATAGAAAATTTAATATTAATTTGATTTGCAGACAACATAGTACATTAAGTCTCCAAATTGAATGACATAGTTTAATGTTGTTTATAATTGATAAGATTCAAAAGTGGATTTGATACTTTGAGGACTGAATGCTCAAATGAAAAATTATACAGCAGCATCAGAAACAGTTCCGATTTAAGATATCTGTGTTTGAGTTAAATTTGAGGTCAATCGATGACATGGTAATGAACAAAGCAGGAGACAAACGAAACAGATATTGAAAACAGTAATATTATTTCTTTCTCTGCAAGTCCTTTTGCTCTTAAATTGTCTACTATGAACCAAATCAATTTTCAGGCAAGACATCTATCTTCACACATAAAGAAAAATCCTCGGAACAATACAGAAGCGACTCAAATCGATGCAGCGTCCACGGATGTAATTAACTTCCCCTGTCATTGTCATATGCGAATTGCCGGATTCACCAGGTAATCATCAGGAATTAATGCAGCATCAGGGACTATAAGTACCTCTAGTCTCAAAGAGATCATGATCATTCATAGTTCACACCCACACTCAGTGATATATCCTTCAAGAGCTTTTCTCTGTATTCGTTTGGTGCAATGGCTGTGCTACTTGGAAACAAACTAATCTTCGTGGCAGTTTCAGTAGTGGGGCTTTGGGCTTCCCTAGGCTGGTCTCGTTCATTCTTTGAAGCTTCCATGGAGGAGAGACATGAAATGTGGATGGCTCAATATGACCGTGCATATGCAGACAACACAGAGAAGGAGAAGCGCTTCAAGGTATTCAAGGAGAATGTGGAGCTCATTGAATCTTTCAATAAAGCTGGGAATAAGCCTTACAAGCTAGGGATCAGTGAATTTACAGACCTTACTAACGAGGAATTTCGTGCGTCGCGTAATGGATATAAGAGGCCATCTCCTCATAGGAGTTCATCCAAGTCATTCAGGTATGAAAATGTCACTGGAGTTGCATCGAGCCTGGATTGGAGAACCAAAGGTGCTGTTACCCCCATCAAAGACCAGGGTCAATGTGGTGAGTCGCATGAACTATTGTCACTTCAAATTGTATGCTAATTGAAACCTATGTTCTTATGTGAGGTGTATGCAAATTTGCAGGATGTTGTTGGGCTTTTTCTGCAGTGGCAGCAATGGAGGGGATCACAAAAATCTCAACTGGGAAATTGATCTCTCTTTCAGAACAAGAATTGGTTGATTGCGACACGAACGGAATGGACCAAGGTTGTGAGGGTGGCCTTATGGATGATGCCTTTGAATTTATTATCCAAAACAATGGCCTTACCACTGAAGCAAACTACCCCTACAAGGGAGTTGATGGAACTTGCAACTCCCAGAAAGAAGCAGATCATGCGGCCAAGATCACTGGTTATGAGGATGTGCCTGCCAACAATGAGGATGCACTATTAAAGGCAGTGGCAAACCAACCAGTCTCAGTCGCCATTGATGCTGGTGAATCTGCATTCCAGCATTACTCAAGTGGGGTATTCACAGGAGATTGTGGAACTGAATTAGATCATGGAGTTACTGTGGTGGGATACGGGACGAGTAATGATGGAACCAAGTATTGGCTAGTGAAGAACTCATGGGGAACTAGCTGGGGTGAGAATGGATACATAAGAATGGAAAGAGATGTCAATGCTAAGGAAGGCCTTTGTGGAATTGCTATGGAGCCTTCCTATCCAACTGCATAAATAATGGCTGAATCTTCTTTGTAGTTGCAATTTATGGATCTACGTATGATGGCTATTGATTCGGAAATTATGAAAAGGTTTATGGTTACTTCTTTGTAATTACGATTCAAGGAACCGAACAGTAACATCAAAATGAAAAAACTTAAAATTATTGGATATAAATTTTTCAGAATCTCAAAACTGGAGTGGAACAGATTTTCAGGAGTTTCTTCATCAGTCCTAAATCATATATGAGAATCGTAAATAAATAAAATAAAATATCTATAATATAATAATTAATAACAATATTGTAGAAAGCATAGCATAATTTTATTGAGAGCAAAAATATATATTATTATTCAGTGCTTAAAATTAATCATAATTAACAATTTAATTCTTTTCTTTTTCAAATTATTTTTTCTAGTCCCTCACTTTCGATTATCATAAATTATTATTTACTCCTTAAAGGTTATTAAATCTTTCTCACTAATCTCAACTTCGTTCAATCACTGCGTGAATCTTCATTAGGGTTTAAATAGGAACTTCCTCTCTTACTCCGTTTGGTTGCTGTGAACGATACAGAAAAATGAATTTCTATGTTGTCGTCCCCTATTCCCCGGCCAACGCCATTTACAATGATCAATTTAAAGCGCATGGACAATGACGCAAAGGAAGCGGTGGAGATATCCTCGAGGCTTGTATCTCGAGTGAAGAAGCTTCTCTTTCGTAGAACGCTGGACGTTTGTTCTTGGGCACCTTCCATTGCATTAACAAGCAAGGGGACGTCATTCTCCAAGATGCAGTAGCAACAATGATTGTTAATTGAGTTCAATTTCACTCAGAACCATAAAGGACATTCCTGCCTGGATTCATCACTAATATATATACACAAACTGAACACAAACGAATATTTGGTTCTGGAGTCTGGACCCAAGCATGAAAATAATCTGTACCATGCCTCTATACGTGTGAAACAATGAAAGAAAGAAACAAAAGCATCTTGACAAATATTCAAAAAAAAAAAAGGTGCCTAATCCAAATATGCTAGTCCAGAGCAGTTCCTCTGATGTGTAATCCTCATTATTTGCTTTTGCTGCACATGCAGTTTCTCTAATCCTAGTCAAATAGGGACCAACTACACGCGTCCCTAATCCAATGAGAAAGTGCCACCACAATACCTGTACGAAGCATTAAAAATAGAAAAGAAATTTTTCTAACATTCAGAAACTCATAAATTAATATAAGTTTTCCTTATTTAATAAAAGCAACAAGAAATTATCTACCTGTTGCTGAACTTCTCAACAGCATCAGAGGCATAGAGAAGTGTTTCGTTGGCTTTTTCTAGAACCATATAAAGCTCCTTCCCTCTGGTAGTATGAGCAATAACCCAAGCATTGTTTTTTGCTCTAATGCATATTTCCAAATCTTTCTCTTGTTCTGAACCATCCCTTTTAGCTCTACTCTTTATTGAATCTACCTCTTCTCTAAGCTTATTCATGGCAAGTAAAGATTCCTGCAATATGAACGCAAACTCTTCATCTAACAAGAAACACGGTTCTCAATGGAAAACCCAGAAGTAACATTCTAGAAAATGTTGCAAGCATGCAAGCCTTATGTTTGGCTGAGACCAGACTTTGAAGTTAAACCAGACAAACTTCTTAGAAAATGATACAGGCATCTTACATGAGATAAATATTGTAAATTGATCCTTAATAACAATACTAGATATAAGTTCTAACCATAAGTTGCCTCATTAGAAGAAAAAGGTATTTTATCAAATGCAGATGAGCCAGGGCACATAGAGCCCATGTTAAACCACCCAAACATGTATTTATCAAGAGGGGGATTTACCTTTGTAAGGGTTGTAACCTTTACTGGTGGAGAAGCCCTAGATACATTTCGATCATCATCCAGGAGCAAGTAACGATACCCGCTAACGTGATAAGCATTCTCACCACCCCATCCTTTTGATAGTTTCTCTTCAACTTTCAACATCTTAGCTGATGCCTACCACATCAGCCCAAAAGAGAAAATAAGAAACACATGAAGGATGGATAAACTTTCAACATGTAGACGTTAAAAGTTAAATAAAGCTACAATAAGAGCATAAGGCAGAATTTCCAAGTAGCTTGACCCTTCTCCTATACTAACAGTTAAAACTATTCCAGCATGGGCTATTCAAGTAATGCTGGGTAAAAAATTGCTTCAACTCTGTGCACTGTGCAACATCATTCTGACTTTCAAAAATCAGACAATCAAGCACAGCACAACTAATGAGATGACCTCATCTGTCACATGTCCAAGTCATTTAGCTATTCATGCTGCAACATATAACAAATGAATAGAGATGGTAGAATTTATTTATGTCCACGCATTGTGTAATGAATGTTGAAAGCAGAAAGAAGCAGGGCAAGCCAAATTAGTAATTTTTATAGGCACACACTTACATTTTCAAGAACTCGCTGCTTCACCAGGGAAACACCTTGCTCCCCATTAAGAATGGAGGAAACAGGAAGCAGAAGGATTAAGGTCAGACCTTTATACTGATAAGCACAGAGATACATTCTCTCCCCAGTCTGCCGAAGCCAAATTGTTGGGCTAGCTGTTATCAAGCTAGTGATATCTGTACCCCAAATATCAGTGATGAGAAAACCATCCTTCCCTTTAGCCCACCTGCCATGCTGTAAGGGTCTTTTAACATGGTAACTGTCATCTTGACCAGGAGAGTTATCATGTGAACGACAAAGATGTTCTGAAACAGAAGCAGATTGGGCCAGGGTAGACCCTGCAGCAACATGAGATGCAGTGCTTCCTTTGCGTAAGTAGGACCAGGAACTTACTCCAGAGGACAAAGCACGAGGAGTCAACCTTAGAACCGCATATGTAAATAAATTTATTGTGTCATCCTGACAAAAACAAGGCAATGAAAATGAGAATTTGGCCCAAAAAAGGTGCACAGCAATACCATTATTACATTTCAGTTGAAATGAACTCTATGTTAAACCTTGAGATTCAAATAAAACTTAAGATTAAAGACAACTGCAAATCATAAAAAATTGAAACCCATGAAAATCAAAAGGTATTTGGAGAATGAAACATACAGGAGAAACTGTTGTGGAGACAAGCAGGTCCTGAAAGAAAATCAGTGAATAGCAAGGGGCGGCCTCAGCACAAGACTCTATTACTCTGACAAGTGACTGCCAAAATAACATGTAATCATTAACATTGAACAACCCTTCTACTCACAGGCAAAACATGAAATTTCTGTATTCTGTATAGTAGATAACATTGAACTTCATTCAAGAAATGATCTCCAGTGCGCCCCTCTTAATTACAAGAAAGAAAATGAAAGCCTATATAGATAATTAAAAAGGTGAATATTGACATAAAAAACAGTAATATAAGATGGACTATGGCACTATCACAGTATTCGACACTAAAACTGGGTAGAAGAAGATACGTGAAATAGTTCGTATTATATGTGATAACACAATGGGGAAACAGATCATATCTACTACAAAATTCAAGATCGCTAGTGAGTTATGTTTTATTTATTTAAGTTTGCTATCATTTGATCCATAGACATAAGAGATAAATGATTTAATGACTATCAAGCATGCTCATTTAAACAAGCCAGGCACCACTCCCTAACAAAATGATGATAACAACAAAAGAAAAGAAAAGGCCAATACATTAAATTAACATATCGTAAACATTGTAATAACCAGTAATATTGACTAAATTTCGCCCACTACTTCAGCATACCCTGATACAAGGGCAGAAAAAGACTTGTTAAGCCTTAGATACTATCATTTATCAGTCAAATAGTGCACATCTGATAAAAGAAAACCCAACACCAACCTGAAAAATACCAAACCATATATATTTTTAAGCAGTTTCCAGAGTAATCCTACAGATGGCCTTAAAGCCAAATGGCTGCATTCCTTCCCCCAAATGTGGGAGGGTCAGATTGCAGGGCAGATACTAAATAGGTGCTGAGCACACTTCCATAAGTGGAAACATAAAGAAGTAATAAGAAAATTTTAAGACAGATTTAAATAGCCTATTCTGGCAAAATGGCAATGAGCTTTGGCGTTTCCCATGTATATGATCATTGAAAACTTTTCTAAAGGAAAACCTGAACTTCAATTGCAGCTTCTCTTCCAACAGTCAACATCTGTACAGTTCCACGCTCCGTTAAACAGTCGCGAAATGATGGTAATTGGAGTTTCTTCCCAACAAGAAAATCTGTCCCAAAGATAAAGGTTACAGGTAAGGTACTACAAGAAACAGCAACACTTTGGTGGCTCAAATCCAATGGAAATCATTTGATAAAGCAACTTCAGCATTACCGCAGCAGCAGTAGTTTTCCAATGAAGACCACATTTGACATGCTGACAATTAATGACTTACAATGAAACAATTTGAATCAAAGACAGAAAATTGGATTTAAAGCAACTCTAATTGGCAAAGAACTGTGTAAGCCTTACCACTTAGATAATCCATTATGAAAGGGTAAAGATGAGATCGAATTACTCCTCCACTAGGTTCTCTCTCAAGCATTGCTCTTATGGACCCATTAAACATCATGAAAAGAGAGTGAACTTCCTTGAGAACCTCTCGCAATGCATCTATCCGCCATATGACTTCCAGCCCCTTACTTTTCTCCACTACCTATAGAAAGGTTAATCAACAGCTAAAACTAATCAATTTCACTAAATTCAGAATCAACCCACGTTGACTTACAAGAGGAGAATATCATACCATCACCATCCAGATATCCGGCTCTGCCTCGTAAAAGACATGAGAATGCCTCTCTGCTTCTATGACCTCACAAGGTGCTTCTGGAGAGAAAATTCTGCGTATAATTCAATGTTCAACCGATACATTACAACAAACTTTGGGGGAAAAAAAAGAGAGAAATTTGCGATCGAATAATTGGGCTCTAAAATAGGAACTGACCTTGTAAAAGTGATGAGTCCTTCACTGAGGCCTATGACAGAAAGTTGGGTAGAGAAGGGCAAATCAGCAGGGAAAAAGAAAAGGATCTTGTCCAGCTCCTGCCCTTCAAGTTGCCCCCTTCTCAAATCAAACACGCAAAGTTGCATACCTTCATTGGAAGTGTTAGCGGAGGCCAAACCCATAATTTGAAATATTAGAATGCTCCAGAATTCGAAGATTCAATGGCTAAACAGCAATGGAGTGTAGGGGATTCAGATTGAAGACGTTCGAGAAAGAAAGCCAAAAAAAGAAACGTTTCAATAGAAAGAAAATGGAAGGAAAGAAACCTTTTAGCCCATTATCATGATGGACTTTTAGTATTATGACACTGTTTAGTGGGCTTGGCTCTGATCCACCACTTCATTCCTTCTTCTCTTTTGATTACTTCAGGTTAAAAAAAAAAAAAATCAGATTGTTTTTGCATGGTCAAAAATTTAATTACATTATGATATAACAAATGTAACATTAGGGTCTTATAGCAACCGGATTATGGTTTTAAAACAGTAGAAACATGGAACATAGATATAATTCAATATAAAAAAGAAGCTAACAAGAGTCTGTTATTAAAAAAAAAAAAAAAGATCAATCATGTGTTTCAGATTTTTTTTTTTTCAAGAAAGAGATTAATTTTGACGTTGGATCGAAATCAAGTTTTAATGGACGCAATACTATAATAATAAAATTAATTTAACTGAAGGTAAACTTATCTATCATATTTTTTTAAGAAACTAATCCTATTATTAATTAAGCAATACTATAAACCTGTAAACTTTTTAAAAATGTCAGTTTAGTTAAATTATCATATATATTATCAATTACTTACATTTCATGTTATTGATCCACAAGCCTGAAAATATTGATGAGATATTAAAAGAAATCTAAGAAAAATAATAAAAAAAATGGAAGGAACTTTTAAAACTTTATTTTAAAAAAGAAAATTCATTTTGAAGGAAAAAAGCTTAAACAGTCAAATAATTTTTGAATTCATTTTCTACTTGAATCAAAATATTTAATCTAAATTATTTAGTAATTTCATATTAGCTATTATATATAATTTTAATTTTACATAAATCGCCGATGTACAACGTTCCACATCAAGTAAGCAGCTGACTTTCACACTCTCCCCATTAAATTTGCGACGTTATCATTGCAACTGAATTACTGAATTGGATACGATTGCTAAGTCAGAACTAAATTCTTAGATATTGTGATACGCTAATACTTCGGGCAACTCCACCTCATTTCACACGGATAGTCCTTTTCTCGTAGGTTCATTATCTCTGCATAATTTTTCTGACTTATGGTGGTTTTAATACCAATTGAAACAGTCATGTCCAAACTGATCCAAATAATTTTTATACTCACTCTCTACCTGCTTCAAAATAGCTAATTCAAATTATTTAATAATTTCGTGCTAACTATTATATATAATTTTAAATTTTCATAAACCGCTAAAGCGAGACGTTTTGCATCAAACAAGCAGCTCGCTTTCACAGAAGCTCAAAGCAAGAAGACATAAGTTGCTGAAAGATCCGAGACCTGCTTTGTCTTGAATCAAGTAAGGATTGAAAATATCTAGTGGTTACAGTTATAATACAATCAAAAAAAAATTATTAATTGTCTTTAAGTTTAAAAAAAATATATTATAGATTTCCGATCAACAAATAGCTAAAAATAATATATTAAAATTTAAAAATTCATTTTACCTGAAATATAGAACAAACGATCAAATTGAGGATTAACAAAATGAAATTATCGACAAAGATATTGTCTCCACACAAAAGTCTAAAGTATTTATACTATAATAATATCATAAAAAAGATAGATCTAGTGGAAGACATAAACCGAGACATATCTAAAAGACACAGTAAAATGTCTTGAATATACATATATAGAAAATTTCTCTAATATGGTTTTCTAGCTAGCTATAGTCTATGACCTGTTCCATCGATGGAACTCGAATTCACCTGCTTGAATTAATCTAGTAAACATCTCTCTGAAGCCGAATTTGCCTATTGAATCTTTGAATAAACTCCTCAACTCTTCTGTTTAATTCTTCGTTGGACATTTTTGCATACTCATCATTTTTATTTTCTTCTCCATCTACAACGTTGGGTGGTGAGTCATGTAATATATCATCTGTTTCTATTCTTCTAATGCTGTTCTTGCTCTCATCAATCACTACCCTTTTACAGATATCTGATTTACTACGTCGGAATGTTTTCGCCTGGACCTGCTTCTTTTTACAACTTCCACTAATATAGTCTTGTTCCAGACAACTTCCAGGCTTCTTATAGTTCCCTTGGAAGCTGGTGAGAGAACTTGTCCTCTGAGGGATTGTTACTTTGCTCTTCTCCCACAAGTCCTCGACATGTTCTTCAGGAATGCATGTCTTGATGATCTCTGAGTAGTGCTGTGGATAGCAGGATGGAGCACTTGTTTGCCTTCTGATTATGTAATCCTGGTAAAGCTCATGTTGCTTAGTGGAGGAAGAGAACGCACCATAATCTACGAGAATGATAATAATAAGAGTGTTGGAAATGAAGAACCAAAACTTGGAGTTTTTGAATAGCTCTGAAGGGGAGAGGTTGAAAATATAGAAGATGGAGATGTAAAGGAAAATAGAGAAAACGAAAGCAATGAAGGAGATGCCCTTGGCTTTTTGTGGGTAGTGAGCTTTGGATTTGTAAGGACTGATCACTGAATTTTGCACAAAAATTGGAGTTGGTTTTTCCATTTTAATTTGAGAGAAGGTGGCTGAGAGAGAATGGAGGATTTTTGCTTATTAATTAGCAAGGTGGTTGGTGAAGCTTTCAAGCTCAAAGCTAGCTAGGGTTTTTATAAATGGGCAAAATTAAAGAATGGCAGACAAATAATTGACCCTTTGTAATTACAAATACACCCTCCTTTGTATTCTACTTTACCCTTTTGACCATCATACTGCAAATGACTACTTGGGAGAAATATTTTGATTATTTCCAAAAAAATGCCAATTTTAAGCTTTCTTATAATTGTATCATAAAATATTAATAAATTATTTATTGAAATATAAAATGTGTCTTAATTGCATGTGAAAAACAGCATATATGTTTTGAGTAGATGAATAATTTTTCAAATAAATAAAAACTATTCAATTTGACGTGAAACTATATTATTGTGCCAGCTGCCATACAATAGAAGTCAAGCAGCAATGCCACGTCATCATAAAATTACAGCTCATCCAATGACACTTGGCATCATAGACTTAATGCTTTTATAAATGAGTCATTTTCAAAAATTTTAGACCACTCATACACATTTATAGTTTAATTCCTAAGTAAACTGTGTGTCCAAAAGACATTAGTTTCAAGCCATCAAATTATAATAAAAAATATAAATAAATCAAATCAGATCAATTTAAAGTAAACTAAAATTACATAAAATAATTACTATTCTATCTAGCTAGGGTTTCCAATTAAGTTATGATTGCTGGTGAATGATTAAGCAATTATTTCCATGGAAACTTTCCAGTTGAATAATTTAATTAAAAAATTTTAAATTCTATAATTTATCTTTTCATCATTGGAGTTTTTTGTTCCATGATGAGCATGTATCAAATTTACAAAAATAACGAGGAAATGGATTCATTTTATTACAAGATTAATATTTATGTGATAAATGGTTGACAGTTATGGATGTGTTTAAACTTATTTATTATTAAAAAATTTTATCAAAATTATTAAATTCAGTGTTCCAATCTATGTTAACTCTTTGTTCTTACACATGTACCATGAATTTACAGCAAGGACCCTTGAATGGTCAGCCTTTCTCGGATGCAGCCGCCATCTGTTGGGTCCCAACTCATATATCTGGGCAACTGCCACGTGTAGCTGACATTCACAGCATGTATACTGAGAAGATATATACAATTATTTCAATTTAATGACTACAATAGCGCGAGATTTGCACTTAATCATAATGTAGTGAATCATCAGCATAATTAATTTAATAAATAATTAAATTAATTTGCTTACTTGTGCTTGAATTCCACTTTCTGTGTTTTGAAGATTTTCAATTTAGATTTTAGATATTATTATTATTAACAAGTTAATTTTTATATTTTAAAAATCTATTAAAATGTTTTTTTTTATTAATAAAATAATTTTTTATTTTTTTTCATTAAAAATAGATAAACGATGAGAGAAAAAAATTTTAAAATCTAATTTTACCCTCAAATAAAATCCTTTATTTAGTCTTGAATATTGTTATTATTGACAAGTCAGTTCTTATATTTTTAAAAATTTATTAAAATATTTTTTTTTTCATATCTATTAAAATGTCTTTATCTTTTCTTATATCTATTAAAATATTCTTATCATTTCCTTCCGTCAACGAAATAGTCTCTCCTCCTCTCCTTTTTAAAAAAAAAAAGAAAAAAAAAGAGAAGATAATGATGATGAAAAAAAAGAAAAAGAAGAAAAAAGAGGAGAATATGAAGATGATGATAAAGAAAAAGAAGAAAAAGAATCATCTCCTCCTCCTCAAAAAAGAATAATAGAAAGAAAAATTGAAAAAGAAGAAGCAAAGAAAAAGAAGGAGGAGAAAGAGAAAAATAATGGGATAATTTAATTTTTTACTGTATTTTTAACAGTAAAAATAGACGGAATGACTATTTTGTTGATTGAGATAAAAGATAAGAACATTTTAATAGGTTTCTGAAAATATAAGGACTGACTTATTAATAATGACAATATATAAGAATTAAATTGTAAATTTTCTTTTTATTTTTATAACTTTGTTGATGACTTGTTAATTATTTAATAATAAGGTAAGGGAACAATGAGGTGGAAGATTGAATGGCAATTGCTAATTGGTTACATCCTTTCTCTCCTCTCTATATTGCGTGATGGGATTGTAAAAAGGATAATGAATTAATACAATAATCAAGTTAATGTAAAAGACTTTTGTAGTAACGAAAGGAACACTCCAAAGACACCAAGACATGGATGAGTTACGTGTGATCATTTTAATAATTTTAGTCACGTAAGACATGGCTAAATTTATGGCGCTCCTTTAAAGATTTTGTGGGAAGTAAGAGATACTCCCTCTTATAAGCAAATTAATATATTGATTAATAAATATTAAAATGAGTGATTTAATAAAAAATAAAAAAATTTGACTTTGTAAGAAAATTTATTTCAAATCAGGGGTATATCATTAAGTTAAATTATTCAGATTTAACTTATACTAAAAGTTAATTAAGGAGAGAAATACTTAAATCTGAAACATATTATTTCTGTTTCAAATCGATATAAGATTCAATATATCTCTTATTTTTAAAAATAAATTATATTAGAGCGTGATATAATTACGGGATGTCCAATATTGATAGAAAAATTCTAATATTATGTTAAATTTGAATCAGTGTAATTCACTCTAAAAATTAATTTAAAAAATAAAAATAATTAAATTTTTTATAGGCGCATATTAGTTCTATCTAAAATTGTATAAAATTGTATAATTATTATCTCTAAATAGTGAGATAGGATGGTATAATTTCATTTTTTTTTAATTAAAAATTTCAAGTTTGAATTCTAAATATGAAATAGAAAGTGTTTTGCTTTTAATAAATATTTAATGAAAAGATATTTAAATAAATTCTAAAAATATAGTAGGATAGAAAATATAGATAATTTTGAGAGTATGAAAAGGTAAAAATTGAGATTCGAAAATGAAATAAATGTCATTGGTAACAATATATTGGAGTAAATTCTACAGTAATTGAGAGAATATCTGAATTTATATGAAAAAACTAAGGGTGTGATATGCATTTCTTAAGTTATTTATAAATTTTTACATTCTCGAAATATGCTTAGAAACTAATTGTTTATAACAATTATAGGGGGTTAAAATTGTAATTTATAATTAAAATTAAAAAATTAGTTTTTCTTTAAAATTTACAGCATTTAGATGATTTCTTTAAAAAAAAAAAAAACTCATTATGAATTTATCCATTTAAAATATAGATAAATTAATCTATATATAAAAAAAATCAGATTAAATCACTTGTATTTGTTTTGAATCCATTATGAATTTATCCATTTAACAATTTCCCTATAACTATTACTGATATAAATCAGAAGGTGATAATCGGTATTTATTTAATTTAATTTTAAAATTTGGAGAGTTTGATATATGTTTTAAAATAATAAAAAGAAAGAGAATAATTGGTTAGGGCCTGAGAGAGGTAATTTATAATTAGTGATAAAGGCTGGAGTGTCCGAAGCTTGGGCCACGTTTCTTCAAGTTGGTAAGGTTCGTTGAAGTACAAGCCCAATTAAAAGTCCAATGACCAGGGAATTTCTTTTGCCAACGCTTATGAATCCAAAACCCTCCACCACTTGCATCAAGTAAATTGAATATCTTTAAAAACAGAACAATCCTGAGATCATCGCCGATGCTTACGACGCAATTATGATGAAAATTATCTTTATTAAGTAGTTGGCTGAATAAAATAATATTAATAGTTGGAAATTTTCTAATGTGATATATATTCCAGCCCACATAATTGGAAAATACCATCATTAATAATGAAATTATCCCCATTTCTACTCATAAAAATCAATAAACTATAGTCTATGTCTTATTTATATTCCTTCTAACTTACCCAATTAGATTTGTAAGTTAGACTATGTCAAAAAGAGTGTTACATTCTCCTACGTAATCTAATCCAAGCAATATAAATTGTTTAATTTAATAATTATTAATAAATTAATTATTTTTAAAACTATTAATATTAAAATAAGTTATTATAAATATTGATTTTTGATTGGCTTATCATGCTATTTCATATCATAATGTGGTATTAATGCTTCTATGGCTGAACATTGTGGGGTGGCGAAGACAGGCCAAATCTCCATCAGCCGAAAACACAGTTGTCGCCTCATGTCCATACCCACAAGCATGTGGAGCTCCATCTGCCAATCAATCTAGAGTTTGGGCTATCTCAATTTCCAGCTTCAAACTCAAACTCCTCTATACATCAGAACACAAGACCTATTTTTTCTTTCTATGTACTCTCTTATTAATTAATATTCGCATTAAACAGATTCATAACGTGTAAACTATTTTTTCTAAATTTTAAAATTATTTCATATATGATATTATTTCTAAATTTTAAAATTATTTCATATATGATATTATGAAATCCAAAATAGTAGGGTTTACGGTAGTTGTATAAACTTAGATATAAAAAAGGGTATTTCTCTCTTTTTATGGCCTCTCTACCGTCTGTTTCCGTCACACAGATCCGTACGTACAGAAGTATCAAACTCACTCTCTATACCAGACGGCTATTTAATTTTTCTCAACGTGCATACAGATAGAACCGTGAAATGATTGGACTTGCTATCCTTCATCATGTCACATTACCGGACTAAATTTTTTCCTACTGAATTCGAACTTACATGTAACCCGATTTATTCCGCGAATTTGAATCAGAACTGAAAATATTGAACCGCACTTTCATTGAGGATTTTGGGAGCTTTTGGACTTGATTCAATTTTTAAGTTGGCCTTCTCTCGAATAACAGCGACTCGACGATCATCATATTTAAAATTTAAAATTAAAATTTTAAATTAAAAAAACGTCGTGCCATCCCATTATATCTTTGGAAGATTAGAAACCTAAATTGGATTTATTATTTGATCTTATAAATTGGATTATTGTATCAATTAGCATCCAAAATATGAAAATTGACTTGCATGAAAAATATTTTCTTATTTATTAAACTTATCCTATTAAAATAAATGAACATACATCATCCACATATTGGTTTGGATAAGTTATTCATTTCTTATTCATTTAGAATAACTTACTTCACTCAGAATTATTTTTTTTAAAGGCATTTCTATATGCTGAATAGGGATGAAAGTTTAAAAATTTATTTTAATATTTTTTTATTAATTAAGAAATAATATAATAATAAAAAGAAACAATATCTTAATATTTTTTGAGGTGCACAATACACTTTACCTTCTTATAATTTTGATATAAGGAAAATTTTGGCATAACGAAATTGAAAAAATAATGGGGATGAGCTCTTGGAAGCGATAATCCAACAAAATTGCTCTCCACACAAATTCTCAAATTTCCATGAAACAGATTTGGCTACAAATTCTCACCTTGAAAAACTAATCCTTTTAGCACTCTCTGTGACTCATCTTTCTCATTTGATCCCACCATATTTGTCTTTTTTCCCTTATTTTTCAATATTTCTGCATATAATTCTTTTGTTTGTTTGCATCACTTGAGAGCTCCAGAGTTCCTTCTCTCTCTCTCTCCAACATTATATGCACTCTTTCTCGTTTTCTCTTCCCATTTTCTTCTTCTCCTATTGGTAGAGTTTGGCCAAGGTCTGTTCTCTCCTCTCTGCTTCACTCTGGTTTCACTTCTCTTTCTTTTTGCATATTTTTCTCACTTCACCCTCGCTTTCTGGGATTTTCTCGTTATACTGTTTAGTTTCGTTTGTGGAATTTTATTGTCATTTGGTTCTGATAGTTTGGTTTTTGTAATCTTCATTCCTCGTGTGAAAATGGGTTTGAATTCTTTGTTTGAGTCGCATGTTATTGCTTGTTATCTATTGATGGTTTCTTGGAAGGGGGAATCCATCAGACTGGTTTTTTTAGTTTCTGCCTTTTCTCCCCTATCTGTTTTGTCATTTGTAGGATTTGATTGCATGTAGTTGTGAATTTGTGGTATTTTGTCGATAAGATTTGAACATAATTCACAAGCTTATAACATTGTTTTCATGAGGTGTAACCTGTGAAGTGAAGCCATGAACTCAACCAGGCTACTATTTATTATTCGAGTCGAATTAGATTTTTAATTGAACATAATCTATTAAGCGTCCACTCAATTAAGAAACAGGAGAATAGTTGTTGGAGAATTCTCGAATCTTTCATTTGCCACCTTTATTCCTCTTCAAATGACAGCTAAAGCAGCTTCTCGTGTTCAATTACCGGGGACTTTTGAGTTTTTACCTTCTGGGTGTTAGTAATCATTCCTGTTGCTGGAATGACAAAAACAATTTTTAATTTTTTGAATCTCATGCATGTTTTATTTTCTTATATAGCGCCAGTTGTATTATTATTACTATCCTTTTTCTTCTCAACTCTCTTCATGGCTATGATCTTTTATTCGAAGTTTATTTTTCTTTTTCTCTTCCTTTTTCTTTTTCTTCCCATCTTGCAGTGCAACTGAGAATTGAAATTTCACCATTCACAAATGCTCTGTTTGTTGATATTTTTGAGAAATCCATTATGTGTGAGAAACCTAATAATCTCATGCTGAACCTTTTCAGAATATTATTTTAAGGTACAAATAATCAATCCAGAAAGATGGAGATAACCAATGTCATGGAATATGAGGAAATTGCTAAGCAGAAATTGCCAAAGATGGTTTTCGACTACTATGCATCAGGTGCAGAAGACCAATGGACTCTCAAGGAGAATCGCAATGCTTTCTCTCGAATTCTGTGAGCTCATTTATTCCCTTTAAATTGTCATGGATGTTTCTTTTTCTTTTTATTGTATAAGATAATTCATTGCAGATTTAACTTTTCAGCACTAATTTTTGCTTATTGCTTTGGTATTTTAACTTATATCAAGTGTTATTACTTCAAATTTAATACTAATTTTCTTTTCTTTTTTTCTCCATTAAAATAGGTTCCGACCCCGCATTCTTATTGATGTGAGCAAGATTGACATGACTACAAGTGTGTTGGGCTTCAAGATTTCAATGCCTATCATGATTGCTCCAACTGCCATGCAGAAAATGGCTCACCCTGAAGGTAAATGTCCCTTTCTTCTTTACATGAAACTGATTGAATTTTCACTTCTGGCTGAGCAAATAAAAATATGTATAAATGCATATTTATGACCTTATTTCTTTATGTATGTTTACTCTTGTGTGTCTACATAGATACTTGAAGTTGCAGACTTTATGCAGACATCAGTGGATGTTAGCATGACCTAGAAAGGTCATTGATCATAGGATATGCCTTAGAACAGTCCTAATTGCCACATGGAGCAGTGAAACCCACTACGCTTCTTTCTATGTGATCCTGACACCAGTACAAGGCATCAATATGGTGATATATAATTCAATAGTTTGTGCATAGAGAGATAATGGACTCTTTTGCACGAGAGATCACAAAGTCTGTCACATGCTGTGGAAGAGCTTTTCTGAAACTTTCATTTGCGTTATCACTATTCCTTAAAGGAAGGTTCCCGAGAGGACAGTTCTTATCATTCTATTCACCCTTTCTCATTTTTTCCCCTTTTTATTATTTTTTTAATTACCAAGGTGCTGATCATTGAACAACTTTCCACTCGTACAAGTATATAATTAGGAAGTAATCTTGCCTTGGCCACAACTGTAATATTTTGAAGGAAAGTGGAGCTACTGTAAATATCTTATGCTCCATGTTAGCTACTCTAGGTAATTCTACTTATCAGTTGAAGTCATTGCTTTGCCACTAAGTTTGTCTATATACCTATGCATACAGCTCTTGTACCAGAATTTTCAAGGGATTACTTCAGCATTAAAATGTTCTTGCAAACACTTCATTTCAGATGTCCTATTGTTGCTTGTTTGAAAATAAGTTGCTTTGAGCTATGTTTCCTTTCTTTTTTCTACTGTTATGCAACTCACTTCTGATACTGGAGATGGAAAAAAAGGATTGCTTATAACTGGAAGTCACATTCCAATGCAGGAGAGTATGCAACAGCAAGGGCAGCCTCAGCAGCTGGCACAATTATGGTTTGATTCTCGCACTTAATATTTAAATTGTATCTTGAAAGTTTGTTTATGATATTGGCTTTTGTTAGCAAACTGTAACAGCCTGTTTGGTTTAGGCTTATCAGTGAAATTGCAATCAAAACTTTTCTCTTCTTTATTCAATTTAATGTTGAGTTAATTGTTTCAGACGCTATCTTCATGGGCTACTTCCAGTGTGGAGGAGGTTGCTTCAACAGGGCCTGGCATTCGCTTTTTCCAGCTTTATGTGAGTTTAATACATTTTCCTTTTCTTGGAAGTTGCTTTGTTAATTTCTTCTTGAGTATCAATCATCCAATTCACCAAGGGAATCTTCATTATATGCCGGGTATATGTTCTTCACTCCAGCAATTTACTAAATCATGATTATTCAGAGTCCAAAGCATGGCCAGGAACCTTCTCTAAATTAAAGAAGTTCTCTGAAACTTATTAGTTATTCTGCATTCCCACTCCTGGCCATGCTTGACCCTATTGGTTAATTTCAATAAAATCTTCTGCTTTTGTTATTGATTAATTGTTTCACTTGAGATTTTTCTGGGGATATAAGAATAGAGAAAAGACCCTTTACATCCCTACAGAGCATTGTCTGTATTTTAAAATCTTAAATTCCTGCTGACTTTTAGAAAGTCCAAGTTCATGATAATCTAAGAGTTCATATGTAATTGCATTATGCTTGAGAGTTATCACCAACCATATCCCGTTTTTCCCTTATCATTCAGGTGTACAAAGACAGGAATGTGGTTGCTCAGCTTGTGAGAAGAGCTGAGAGGGCTGGATTCAAGGCAATTGCCCTCACTGTGGATACTCCAAGACTTGGCCGGAGAGAAGCTGACATCAAGAACAGGTGATTCATCAATTTAAATGTATCAAAAATTACAGGGCAAAAGTTAAGAAAAAGTCGCACAAGTTTTAGATAATGTAGAATATATGAAGGCCAACTTTGGCCTTTTATATTAATTTTATTTTCAAAAAACAAATATTGTGACTGTAAGGGGTGGAAAAGCAACTAAATTTGCTGTTGTACAGGAACTTTGTAATTCTTGACTGTATTTCATTGCAGATTTACTTTGCCACCATTTTTGACACTGAAGAACTTTGAGGGCTTGGATCTTGGAAAAATGGATAAGGTATGACTGATTAAATTCAAGGTGCTATTTCTCCATGTTTGTTGTTTCTATGTTCTTGATTGTTAGCTAGATTAACTTTGCAGGCTGATGACTCTGGACTTGCTTCATATGTTGCTGGCCAAATTGACAGGACACTTAGCTGGAAGGTAAGATAATAAAGTTTTACAATGCTGAACTGTGGTATAGACATGGTCTTTCCATAAACTTCTCTTGGTTATTGGACAGGATGTGAAGTGGCTTCAGACAATCACATCGCTGCCGATCCTGGTAAAGGGTGTGCTGACTGCAGAAGATGGTAAGCATTTCTGAAAAAGCTATTCTCCCCCTACCACCGCAGGACAGACAGGACAAGAACAAACAGATTTTTCTTCCATCTGATTCTGTTCCTGGCCTTCATAACATTTTTCTGATGCACCCCTACTTTTTCCTCTTTTTTGCTATCAATGCAGCAAGGCTATCCATACAGAATGGAGCTGCAGGAATCATTGTCTCCAATCATGGGGCTCGCCAGCTTGATTATGTTCCTGCAACTATTATGGCACTGGAAGAGGTACAAGTGCTTGTAAAATTATGAATTCTAATTGCATTTGTAACAGGTTTAATTACATTCACAACTTTTTAAGTTTTTGTTTCCTTTAGTGATTTCCTTTATTTTTCTGACCTCTTATAACATCCTATGACATTCAAACAATTCCCTGTGCTGAGTACTCTCTTATCTTTGCTTCAAGTGAAATTGCAATTTTTTACGTTTATAAGTTGTCATAATAGAACTTAATGATTTTATTGATGCATCTTACAGGTCGTCAAAGCTGCACAAGGCCGTGTTCCTGTTTTCCTTGATGGTGGAGTTCGCCGTGGTACTGATGTTTTCAAGGCATTGGCACTAGGAGCATCTGGAATATTTGTAAGTATATAGTTACTGTAATTACCAGTATAGCACATCTCTGAAGCAATGGCTGAAGAATCCTGTATACGAAATAAAATAAAGTAAGAAGAGAAAACTATCAGTCCTATCTTATAACCTGTTATATGTTCTATTGTTGAGAATAATTACATAAAATGATATAAAACTCCGCCAGAACTTGGGTGAAAGATGTTAATCCTCCAGGTAGAGAGCTAATAATTTATTCCTGGAATCCTCTACAGCAGTTATTATCATGATTATTCCATAAATCCCTTGGAAATAAGCCTGGAATTTAAGTTGTTGACCTTGTATCAGGGTGTTCCTTGCTCTGAATTTAACTTGCCTGTTTGACAAATTATCTCATTTTCAGATTGGAAGGCCTGTGGTGTTCTCATTGGCTGCTGAAGGAGAGGCTGGTATCAGGAAAGTACTTCAGATGCTTCGTGAGGAGTTCGAGCTAACAATGGCATTAAGTGGGTGCCGCTCACTCAGGGAGATTACTCGTAACCACATTGTGGCCGACTGGGACCTTCCTCGCCCAGTCCCGAGGTTATAAGGCACCACCACTCCCAACCGCACATTGAAATGAAGAAAGGAGAATTTGGGAGAACCTGTCTGTCATTAGAATCCCATATATCAAATTGAAGGGTTCATCAATATTTGAAGAATTTGAACTTTTGTAATGACAATCAATGGTATATCTAAGAATGGCTTCTGCTTGCCTTGTATACTCTTTTTCCTAACTACGGCATCCTTACCAGACCAGCCTTCATTATGGCATTACGCAGAGTCACCGGAAATTTTGGAATCCAACATGACAGTTAGTATTATAATTATTAGGCACTGTCGGCAATATTAACTATTAGTTGTTATTAATTGTTCAAGCAGTGATTAATCAAACATTACAAGAAATAATTTTTTATAATACATTCACGATTAATGAACACTATTTTCAAAATTGCTGTCAAAAAATAAAAATCGTTTTAGCAATGTTAGGGTTCATATAATTTTTAGTAATCGTTTTAAATTTTAATTTTATTATACATTTTTCTTCATCTATTTATTTTTATTAATTTAACTTTTAATCAATAAATTAAAGATAATCGATAAAGAACTTAAAAAATAATATAAAAAAACATGGGAGTAAAATGCACACAATGATAAATTTAGAGATGCGATTATTTATTTTCAGGGATATTTTTTTTCATTATTAATGATAAAAATTGAGAAAAAAAAATAAAAAAGATATAATAAAATAAAAATTTAAAGATATGAATGTAACATATCCAACCATTTTTCAATCTGCCATGGTAATTATCATAAGAAGTTCTCATCAAATGGTTTATATTACATCTTTACTGAGGGGTAAATACAAAATAAAAAATAAAAATTTATTTAATTTGTAATTATAATCTGAACAATAGAATTTGTCAACAATATCATGCACTGAAATCCATTTTTGCAATCTAGTCGAGCTATTTAAAATGGGTACTTACATGTTATATGAATCTAACTTCAGTTTCAGTTTCTTGCCACTTCTAGTGGTTTTCCTTCTACCTGTCTTCTTTAAAGAAAGCTAGAAAATAACTCTGAGCATCAGGATCATCCCAAGCCAACCCATCCCACCATTGCTTGCTTCCCCTGATGTGCTTGAGGGATAAAGGCAAAGGGTCCACAGAGAAAGGGAGCTTCTTTAGCTTTCCACAGTCCCAAACATCAATAGAATCCAGGGAGTTGCAGACACATAACCTTCTGGAAATGCTTTCCAGTTTAGGCAATGCTGACAAGTACAATCGAAGTAGCCGTGGAAGCGACAAGCTAGGTATCTCTTCATCAATTATCACCTCTAGCGAACGACAATTCCATACCTCAATCTCTTCAATATTTTGGAGGCACTGTAAAAGACCAACTGAGAATAGGCATCTGAGCCTATTACAGTTATGGATATGCAGGGTTTTCAAACTCAACAGGACATTGCAGCCTACTGCATTTTGATTGCATAGAGCCTTCAGGTTTTGCAGCCTGCACAGGACCAACCTTTTGAGGCTTGGAAAAGTATTGTCATCTGCCACTGTTATATATTCCAACCCACTGCAACTGGAGACATAACATTCCTTTAAGTCGGTGAGTTTTGATATACTAGACAGTTTTGACAAAATATCAAAATCATGACAACCTTGCAGTGCCAACTGCTGAGTGTTGTCTGGGAGCAGAATGTAACTCTCACTAGAAATAACGTTACAGCCTTGAATTTCTACACTACAAGTGTCTTTAGCAACAGGTAAAAAGCTAGACAAATGTCCTATACCAATATGGTAGCTCTTTAGGAATTGCCAGTGTCCACAACTCACATAGCTATTGAAACTGTATGGATCTTCAAAAGAGAGACCAAGACTAGTTAATTGTGATAAGCTTATGACTTCTTCAAGATTTGCTCCATTATCCAATCGCCGGGAACTCAGTGACCATCTATATCGGCTTTTAAACATTGATAGATTTTCTAAACGGGATAGTTTTGATAAGACCTCTGTAGGGAATACATGTAGTTCCTCTGTATAAGAAAGATCAACACGCTGGAGATTTACCAAGCCTTCAATACCATGTGGCAACTCTTCAATCAAGGTATATGAAAGGTCAAGTACTCTCAGCTCCTTGAGTTCTGCTAATGAAGGAAGAATTTGAAGATCACAAAAGCATAAAAGGAGCGCACGGAGGTTCTGTAAGCTGGAAAGTGTATCTGGCATTGACTTAATAGGACAGCCAGAAAAATTAAGAACTCTAAGTTTATACATTTTTACAAAAAAATTTTCAGGGATATATGAGAGAGGATTCTGTTGTAGGAGCAGAGTGTACAGATTTACGCTATTGGAATGATCTGGAAGAATCCTGATGTCATTTTCCATCAAGGAAACCCTTTCAACATCCTCCATCCATATCCTTGGAAAAGCTCTCAATCTCATACCAGCCTTTACCATAAACCGAGGACTCCTTCCAGTGATTTTAATCGCCAGATCCCTTAATAAATCATGCATTTTCACCCACTTAGTTCCTATACTCTCTAACATGCAAGCATCTTTGAGTTCCTGAAGCACTGCATGTGCTTTGTTTATCTCATTCTCCCTATCTCCCACTTCATCTATCAATCCTTCTGCCATCCAGTACTCCACTAATTCCTCAACATCAATCTTGTAATTGTCAGGAAACAGTGCACAATACAGAAAACAAGCTCGGACCCTGTCACTTCTCAAGTGGTTGTAGCTAAATTTCAAACGTGCAAAGACATTTTCTTCCATGCCTTCAATTTCAGCTCTTGAAGTTTTCAGTTCTTCCAATGCATTCTTCCAAATTCTTGCATTATCAATTTTCCTCATTGCTCGTCCTACAGTAATGATCGCAAGTGGCAAATAGCCACACTCTTCAGTAATCAGCTTTGCAACAGTTTCTACTTCAGGAGAAAGTATTGCATCTCTTCCTGCTTTATCAATGAAAAGGTCCCATGCCTCTTCTTTAGAAAGGACATCTACTTTGATTTCCCTGTGAGTTTCCATGCCCCGACAAACTTCTAAGAGTCTAGTGATAACCACTAACTTGCAACCATTTGCATTAGTTGGTTGTGGGATCCCCACCTCCTCTAAAGAAAACCCATACCACAAATCATCAAGAATGAGTACAAACTTTTTCCTGGCTAGCAGATGGTCAAACAAGATGGTTGATCTCCTAGTGATATCATCATCCGAGAGGTCCAAATCAACTGCTTTTGCTATGCCAGTTTGCAATTTCTCTAGGCTGAAGATTTTTGGCGCAGTCACCCAAATGACACTGTCAAACCTCTGGTCTCCACTGATTAAATTGTTCACTTGCATCATAATAGTTGTCTTTCCAACACCACCCATCCCATATATTCCCATCTTACTGATGTTTTCATCCATCAAGCATCCCAAAATTTCCTGGCAAACCTTCAAGGGTGTTGTTTTACCAACCATCAATGTTGTTGGCATCTTCTTTTTTGTTTCTGGCAAAAAGTCGACAAACAAACCATTCGGAAACGCTCCTTTTCTTTGAAGCTCATTTACTTCTTCAATCTTTTCAGCAAGAAGTTTGCTTACTTTGTATCGTGTATAGCAATTAGGAAAACAACCCTTCATGCATTTCCCTTTTTCACTAATATAATTTTCTATGCTGCTCAATTCATGTCTTACCTCCTCCACACGTTTAAGCCACAAATGTGCCTCACTTTTCAGCTTCTTGCTTGGATGCAGCATGCCCCTCTCAATCTCCATTTTGACATCATTTTCCCGACCACTTAGTTCTTCCATCCTGATATGAATTACTTCTACAAGTTGATGAAAACTTTTCAAAGCAGAGAATTTTTTTGAAAGGGGCGCACATAATAAATTCACGGTTCCCAAAATAGAGCCAACAGCATCCATGGTCACTGTGATGTACAATAAACAATAAGTTCATCAAAACAGAAAAGCAAACAATAAGTAGAAATAGGGTTACATTCTCTTCATCAAACAAAAATCTCGCACAAACCCTTTCTACACTGGTTTCCTCTTGTCATGATTGTATGTTTGAAGTGATAAACAGTGATAACTTTCCATAACAAGAGCATGTAAGAAAATAGTAAAACATTCATTGCTTATTCGATGGTTATAGCTCCTGAGCTGAAATTTTTCAAGCAGAAGATCATTTGGGTTCACTAGAAATCATGGGTAGGTTTCACCTGAGACTAAACTTTAGCTTGGAGCTCCCACTCTTCTCCCAACCGATTTCAGAAATTGTAGAAGGAATATCTTAAACTAATTAAACGAGTTAAATTCTTTACTATTCTTTCACATCCAAATTAAAACAAGAAATTGAATATTGGCGCTCAATAATATAGATTAACAAGGAAAGCAAAGGAGAAGCAAGAATTACCTCAGGGTCTTGCAAGTTGGCCGAGAAGTGCGAAGCGGAATCTGAGTGTTGAACTTTTGTTGGATATAACATATTGGCTTACTGTTATGAAGAGAATCAATTTTATCTTATGAACAATCATTGACGAGATTTATTCGTTAATCCAAACAAGGCCCAGAAGAATATAGATTCAGAACCAAGACCCTATTCCAACGCCCAAGGCCCAAAAACAAAATTTCTAGATAAGACTTTAAAAACCATAAGAATGTCCTGTTAAAAGTTTTGATAATTTATATTAATTTGCTAAATATTGGACTTTAAACTGGCTAAAATACAAAGCCACCCAAAGTCCAACGCAACAAAATTAAAAAAGATAAAGTCAAGCTCATGTCCAAGGTAGAACCCCAAGAGCCACCTGGATAACAAAGAATGGTTTTGTCGTTGTCACCTTGGAGCAACTGAGCTCCTTTTTCTACTAAAACCGATTGAGACCAATTCCAATAAAACATAAATACTTTGAAAAACGAGACCAAACAACCATTCACAAATCCAGAACAAGGAAGGACCCCAATAACCTAGAAAATAAATCAGAGCTTAGACAAAGAATCATTCAAAGGGTAGGGGGAGATATTGTGCAGAGGTCAACAGCGATGATCATGCGCCTTAAAACAAAACAACCGTCATAATATTAGCCAAAATATTAGACTTTAAGTAAAGTTAAGTTTTTTTAGTAGAGGAATTTGGGGTTGGGAGGCTAAAACTTAAATCTACCATATGAAAAATGTTTTCAAATATTTGAATTAAATCAGATTAGGCAAAGTTAGTATTAATAAAATAATTTTATTGATTTAATAATTTATGATGAATTTTATGAGTTTATTATATTTTTTTTTTGAAATGATGATAAAATTGGAGGAGTAGAATATGAGATCTTTCATATTTATTCAAATGCACTTATTATTAAATTAAAATTGTGAGTGCATGAATGTATTTTATTATTATTCAGTTAGTTTATTTAATTTATCTAAAAATAATTATTAAAAAATATGTTTTACTTTATAAAACATAAATTATAATCGCTACCTACAGTTTTATGCTATAAAAATAATTTATATATAATATCACCTAAAATTATTAATAAATTTAAGGAAACATAATATTTTTAATAAAAATGATTAGATTTTGAATTAAGCGTAATATTTATGATAAAATTAAATATTCAATAAACCTGTGAATTGAAGTTCAGGCAATTCTTTCCAAAAAAACAGCTTCTGGTAATTTTCCTTTGCACATTCTCTCCCCAAACTTGGAAGCCTCCTTCCAATTTCCTGATGGTGTATTTTATATTGACTACTCCATTGCTGCATCCATTGCTAAGCATTAAAAATTGATTTCATTTTATTTATATATCTTATTACAGCTGAAATTTCGAAGTCTTAATTAATTAATTAATTAATTATTATAATTTTTTTTTTGAAATGGTATTATAATAAGATTGAAATTGCAATTGTTGCTTCCTAGCTAGATGTCTAGACATTGCCTCGAGCCACACTAGCTATTCTGCACATTTAAGTCTCATATGACTTAATTCAGTCAAATATGGACTACTCACAATATTCAATTTAAATATAAAACATAAAATAATAAATAATTTATATTAAATTTAGAAATTAACTGTAAAATAAAGTGTAATTATAAATTTTCAGTGTTATTATCTCATTTTTTAAATGAGACCGACTTTTTCATTAGTCCCCACCGAAAATCGTCACATCAATTCTAAATTTATGAATAATTAATAATTTCTTAATGTAATAATTAAAACCATAGTGCTTTCATGGAAAGAACAGACAAAACATGTTGCGTTTTACACGTTTAATGAAAACATGTCATCAAGAGCAGCAGCTTTCACATAAAGGAAGTTTCCTCGATCCTGGATTTAATCACAATAATAATAATAATAATACCCAAAGGATAAGAATTTGTTGTTGTTAAATTCATTGGTGCGGCATCAAATCATAAGATATCTCATTGTCTTTCTGGAGCACCCACTGATTTTATTTTATTTATTTTCATCAATATGTTTCAAAAAATATTTCATTAGTTTAAAATAAATATATTATAGAGAGTTTTAAATAATTATTTAGAAGTTATTGTGGCTATTATAGTCTTTTCCACAGTCAATTTTAATTATTTTTTAAAATTTACAATTTTATTAAAACAAGTGGTTCTCATGTTCAAATAATAGTCTTAAAAATAAAACAAATCTTTAACCAGCAGAAAAACATAATATAAATAGGAAAAAATTAAATATATAAATTAACATCTAACCATAAATAATTCGAATATATATGAAGATCTATTCTAAATCGATACAAATTTATGAATTATTAAAAAAAATTGAAGAGAATGTTTCTCCAAATCAGATTTCCTATATATTTTGCATGTGATGATTAATATACTCCAATATTTTATAAAAAATATTTCTAGATATTTTTAAAAATAAAATAATTAATTATGATCATATAAAAAAATCAATCTATTTTTATAAAAATAAAATTTATTTTTTAGCTTTAACAATTTTGGTAATTAAGTTAGGCGTAACCAAAGTAGCTGAATAAGTCCAAAACTAACAGGAATTTTCAATTCACTGAAAAAACGTGCTCTAATATTCTTTGAAAATATCTATCCAAATTCACCACTTCGATCTTGCTATATCTTCAAGTTGAATTATAGTTTATTACAACCAATAAAGTCTAAAAAATTCATATTTTCAAGAGCCAACAGAAAGTTTTAAAGAATTTAGACTTAAAAAAAATTATATATATATATTTAAAATTGAGTACTGAATATTACGAGAGTAAAATTTAAAATCTCTCAAATTTATTCAGATATATTTTAATTGTGAGTACAAGTTATATATATATATATATATATAACTATTTATTTATATTATAAATTTATATAGAATGATATGAATTAATTTTTATTCATAGAAATATATATAGAGAATATACAGAAGCAAGTAAAAAAAAAACAATAAAGATATGTATTATAATTGTAAGAAGAGAACATCAGCTATTAACTCATACATATATAATACAATAATTAATCATCATTTACAAACCTCATAGCAGATATATCCATTCATCCGAAGGATTCCTCTAGAGAGCTAGATATTAAATAATTAACTCAAATTTATCCTACATTAGCAGTTTTTCATTTCTCATTCAAAAGCTAACTAATGCTCCATGCATGCATATTAAGATTAATTAATGATTGTAAGGAGAATTTTCTTGGACCCTATGCTTCCTCTTCTGGAGGAAACGTTGGATGGATCTCTTCATCGAAAGACCAGCAGCTATAGGGCTACACAGTTGAGATGGCAAATTTGGAGAAGCTACTTCTGACCCACTTGGAGTCGGCGTCGGAGTTGGGGTTGGGGTTCTCTGTTTTTCTTCCATTTCTCTACTTGCTAGGAATAGAATGGCTCTCGCCTGTTACACACCCACAATAAAATATAATGTTAATTTTCTTACTTTAATTAAATTATTTATATTTGGACTTATTAGTATATGTTCTTACTTCCTACCAACTTTTTTTGGAGAGATACCTTTGAGACGTGTCAAAATAATATATATTTTCCTTAATTATGTAACGGAGAATTAAATAAACTTTTGAATTTCCTTTTTCTTCTTTCGAATAACTTTTGTTAATAAAAAAATAGACATGAAAATCTCGTGTTCTAATTTGATGGAGTCAAACTCCGCGTATTGCATTCAACTCTCTGAAAAGTTCCATGAAATTGGAGTCTTGCCGTACACTTGTCGGTATGGGCCCCTTTCATTTTTTTTTTAAGTTTTTCGTTCACATGTATGCCTAATTATGTACCTAAGCTTTGTAAACTTTCAAAAATAAACACGGTAATTTTTTTTTAAAAAAAATATTTATAGGTTAATTTGTTGGCGAAATATATTGTTTTCAGAAAATATTGTATAGAAAAAATTTTTAAAAAAACTTATTTTTTATTATTTATTTAAATTTAAAAAATAAAATATATTAATAAATTTATGTTTAAATATTAATAATATTCTTTTAATTATAAAAATATTTTTTTTGTTAAATAATTTTTTTGAGCGTTCAAATACAAAATAATGAAGAAAATATTTTTTATGAAATAAATAAAAGTTAAATAAATTAACGATATAATTAATTAAATATCAAAAAGTTGAAATGATGAATTTAGTATATTTTTTCCCTATATATATATATATAATTCTAATTAAAATAATAAAATATATAATTTTATTAAATTTAAATCTCATATTTTAAATTATCTCATGTAAACACAAGGTAATATTTAATTTCAAATCGAAAGGAATTAGACTATTTTACATCTAAAAGTACCACCATATTATTTAGATTATACATGCATGTATGAACGTAAGTTAATAATATTATAAATTACACTGCATATTTATATCTATTCAAGAAAATCTCTTAGTTCTTTCAAAAAAAAAATTTTTCTTAGTTATAATGATCATAAAAACAACCCAATTATATCAAAATTAAAATTTAAAAAGGTATATATAAATTTAAAAATTATTGTATTTAAGATCTTTCTATATTCAAACAATGAATTCAACACTTTAACGACATCTCAGATTCTACACAATTTTTCTGTTTCAGTTTCAAAATTTTTTCCAACAATAGCCATTAAATCAGAGGTTTCGCCTATTACCGAGTATGCATCAAAGTAAATGAAATCCAAAAGAGAGAGAGAGAAACATACTTGGAGCTCCGTAACATCACAAGCGCAAACCGTTCCATTGTAGAAAATAGTAAGCTGTTGATTTTGCTGTGGGCTTTGCTCATTTTTACTCTCCTTCTCCCTTCAAAACATCATCAAAATCCATCATCATCAATAATTAAACAAGTTGATGCATATATATATATATATATACAATCACAAAGAGGGAAAGAGAACTTTAACTTACAGTATCGGCGGATGGTAGTCGGGATCGGAGAAGGGAAAAAGGCGGAGTTCAAGGTTGCAGTTTCGTCTCATGGTTGTTAGTGTTGACAAATCAGAAATGAAAGAATGAATTCAAGAATGGACAGAAGAAAGGCGAAGAGAAGAAGAAAGAGAAAGGGGAGCGGAGGAATCCAAACACATATCTAATTAAGCATAGAAAGAAATGAAAGCAGGGGATATAGTGTGGCTTATAAATATAGCATAGGAACATGAGAATCGTATTTTTGTACTGTATAATGGGCTAAATAAGCGTATCTTTTTTCACAGCTAAGAAGTTTGTACAAGCAGCGCATATAAGTAGGGCAACAACTATCGCCCATGACAAGGAAACGTTTATTTCATTTTCCACGTGAAATCTACTCTCTTTTCTTTCCTTTTCTTTTCTTTTTTTCTTTTTATAAAAAAAACAATTCCTTTTTTCCTTTTTTTCACCTCTTTTAGCTTTCTTTTTTATCCCCGATTCTTCTTTGCATTCCTTCTATTTCTGTCCTTTATATATATATGATAAATTACTAGCATATATATATATATATGTATATATATATAAAATATAAAATAAAATAATTATAATGATATTTTATCAGTGATATTTTTCATCAATAGTAATAAAAGTAATTATTGGAGATAAAATTAATGACAATTGAGAAAAAACTACCGATGCCAGATTTTATCTCTAATCACCAACAACATATTATAGTCGATAATTTTAAAAATTAAAATATTAAATAATCGTTACCGTTACCATTTTGTAGGTAAAATTTTAAAATAAACTGATAAAAATATTTTCTATCGCTGAAATAAATAATAATTAAAAATTAAAATATTAAAAGAAATGATAAAAATACCGATGAATTTTTTTATTGGTATATTAAATGAATAATTAAAAATTAAACTACAACAAATTTAAGAATTAAAATATTAAATAATCTTTACCGACAAAATTTTATAGTCAGTAAATTTTAAAATAAATTATATATGCATCAATAAAATATTTTCATTGCTGAAATAAATTAAAAATTAAAAATTAAAAAATTTTAAAAATAAAAAATAAAAGCACCGATGAATTCTTTCGTTGGTACATTGAATGAATAATTGAAAATTAAATTATTATAAATTTAAGAATTAAAATATATATGCACCGACAAAATATTTTCGTTGCTAAAATAAATTAAAAATTAAAAATTTTAAAAAATGAAGGATAAAAGCACCGATGAATTCTTTCGTTGGTACATTAAATGAACAATTGAAAATTAAATTATAATAAATTTAAGAATTAAAATATTAAATAATAGTCACCGAAAAAACAGTTTCATCCGTAAAGTTCTAAAATAAATTATATATTTACCGATGAAATATTTTCATCGCTAAAAGTAAATTAATAATTAAAAATTAAAATATTTTAAAGCAGCCTCACAGTAGTCCATCCCTTTATCACTTCTCAAAGCAACCCCACTCTGCCTCGCCTCCAGCCGTCATCCACCGCCGCTCACCTCAGGCTGAGAGAAGCGCATCCTTCAGGCGCACGTTCGACAGTCGTACAGCTGGTCAAGTCTCGCCTCCAGCCACGATAGCCCACCTCCCGCAAGTATCTGGTTCTATTCTCGCCTCCAACCGACGAAAACACACATCCTGCAGCCCCGCTGGTCCAATCGCATAGGTCGCCTCCCCTGGTCCAGTCGCGCAACATGCATCCAGTAGGTCTCGATATGGTTCCATTCTCTCCATTGCGTATTGATTTTCTTATAAAACTAGCAGAAGTCATGCTATAAAACCAATTTGTACAATATATTCTTTGATCATTGAGGACCATATTATATTGTGGGCTGTAGTGGTGCTTTAATGGTTAAGAGGAGGAGCTGATTCAATCTAGCGAGAAAGTTTTTCATTTCAGATAATTATGGCTGTATATTTTGTACCATTCACTCAAATAATTTATTTAATCCTCTTTTTAATCTTGATAACTACTTGAAATTGATGCACAATCTTGTTCTAATTGATTTTTTCTAGTCCTTTTTTTTTCTTTGAGGGGGGTGGGGAGAGGTGGGGTGTTTGAGGAGTGGCTTTCCTCTTCGGTTAAATTTCATTCATTGAGTCGAGTTTCAAACTGATTCAAGGTTTTACTTACTATTGTTTGGTTGATTCTTGTAATTGTAATAGTTGTTTATTAATTAAATAATAAATGGTTGCATTTCTATTTCATGCTGAAATGCAGTGATTCACGGAGAATACTGTGGACATGATGAAGCAGGAGAAGCTTTATGCATCTTGATGATAGCAGGCTTCCTCAGTCGGGGGTGAGGCGGAGCTCTGGAGAATAATATAGGCCAAAAGCTCATCAGACCTCCCCCAATATCGCATGCTCCAGTCCAATAACAATAACACACTAAACAAGCCGAACTTTAACAGGCACGCCAGAAGATTGACTAACTAATGATGTGACAAGAGTTGAGAAAACAGGCTCAGTCACTTCGCACCCTTATGAACACGTCCTCCGGAATAATTAAATAGCCGCACAATAAATAGAGAGATACACTCACCATGCAAGAGTCTGACGGTTATGCGTAACTAGAAAACAAAAGGAAAAAAGAATAAAAGAGAGTCTACGTGATCTTTCCCGACTCCCGACTAATCTCACAAATATTTTCTGGATCTCAAAATATTACATTTTAAGGAGGACTCATTTTATCACAAATGAATTTTTTAAAATGTATTTTAAAAATTATATATTATTGACTAGTGAAAATTTGTGTATTTTATATCATATCGAATGTTGCTTTATCTCTCCTTATTATATTTTTTAGAGGCCATCAAATACATGAAATTCACAATATTGTTCTCTCATACATGGTGCAGTCATTATACAGAGATTGTGGAATACTTTATAGCATGTATAAGGATGAAGCAACCCGCAGATTGTCTTGAGGAAATGGAAAAAAGAAAAAGGTAGGATTTATAAGATAAAGTTGTGATGGTTTGCAAAAGTGCATGTTCTTATTTCAAGTTAAGCTTGTCCTTTTATGCTTTTGCAACTCCTTAGTTATGATATTTGCATTTTGTGGGCAGAATACTTGTATCTTATGATATTTGCAGCAGTATTTTTTTAAACATGTATAAACATAAAATTCAAACAATTTCAGGTGGCTTTTGATATGAACTTCAGTTTGGAGCTTCTTTGTTAGCACAAAAAGACTATTTGCTGATGATTATATTCTATTCATAAGGTATACACAATAGTCAGCTTGTTTTTAGCTGTAAAATTCTGATTTGATGAAGAGATAATTAATGGGCACTCTGTTCATCAGTCATATCCAGTGGCAACATGCATATTGGAATTCTTGCCGCTGCTGATACTAATAGCATCCCATTTACTGTATTTTACTACCCAAGGTACTGATTTATCTTAATTTATTTTATTAATGAATATAATAATAGCTAGGTACTTTGAAACTCTGTTCATTGTTTAATTCTATTAAGAATTTTGGTAGACATAGTGACTCAATGTTATAGTGAGTTATAAAACTTATATATTTTATTCACTTCTTATATTTGGTCCTTAACTGTCTGTTTCTGCAAGTTTGGGGAGATTCACACCTTGAAAGAACATGTGGAGTCAGCATCAAGGGTCAAATTTTATATAAGTTTTACAGTCCTACAGAATCTGCAAGTTGAATGCACCTGAAGAAACATGGTTCAATTGTATTATTTTACAATTTTCCATGAATTTGTGTTAAATTTTTAAGCATTCTTTTTGAATTTATATGGCCTTTGACGTATGTATTTCATAAGAAAAGATGAATGGTTGGGAAATAAAGTTAAATAAATGTTTATGATCAGACAACTTGTATACTTCTATCACAGGTTGTTAATAAAATTATTATGCAGGATATTTATTATTAAAATTTTTATTTTGTAAATAATAAATTGTATTGGTTGTCTCGGTAGGAGTAGTTAAGAAGGGAAAATGCATATCGCCGATAATTTTAAAAAAGAAAATAAAAAAATTGTCAATAAAATATTGGATCCATATCTTTTAATAAAAATAAAAATTTGATAGAAATTTATTAAAATCTTTTAAAAAATTCCATCAAACTATTTATCGGTAAAATTGTCATCATTTTGTTGGATTTAGCAATAAAAATATATGAATTTAAATAAATAATAATTTTAAAAATATATTGATGAAATTATTATTGTTAATCTTGATCTTTAATTAGTTGGGTTCAACCTTCCCTCCAATAAAATTAGAGACAAAATATAAGGATTTTAACGATAAAATATAAGGATTTTCAACAAAATTTTGCGTTGAAAAATTTTCCGACCCCTTAAAATTTCATCGGTATTCGATGAGTAATTTAGCTACGCCTTGTCCAGCATTGCAATGTCATTGGTACATTTAATTATCGATGAAATTTTAGTAATCATCTATGAAATTACTAAATTAAATAATAATCTTAAAAATATACCGATGAAATTATTATTGATAATGCTCATTATTAATTCATTAGATTTAATTTTCTCATTAATAAAATTAATGATAAAATATAAAAATTTTCAATAAAATATAATATTGGTAAATTTACCAATGCCTTAAAATTTTATCGGTATTTGATGAGTAATTTAGCGATGCTATATGAAATTCTAGTAACTATCCATAAAATTTTTTGTTGATGTTTTTTTATTTTTTTTATAATAATTATATGCGTAAAGTTTGTGTGGTTATATATTTAACGAATCTCTCATTTTCTTTAAGAAAAAAGGGGAAAAGAAAAGAAAAGAAAAGAAAATCTAACCACTGGATTTGAAGGATTGGTTGGAATTTGTCCCCTCCCAATTGCGGATATGAATTAATCAATAGACCCAAAATACATTAGATTACAAACTGAAAAAAGAAAGGGCACTCAAAGCCCAACGAAAGCGAAAGGAGACTTAAAAAGACCAAAAAACCCTCACTGTCTGCTACAGTCTTAATCAATAGACAATAAACTAAGGACAAAATCAAAATTCAATGTAAGGGAATCTTCCAAACTAGGGGGAGGAACGTTATACATAGTTTACCGACAGTCTCTCTTGCAATAAAAACGAATTTAAAACCAATAATCAATTATCCACCTATAATTAAAATTAATAAAAAAATTAAAAAAAAAAACACAATAAACACTACATTTAGCAGTTTAAATACTCACTTTCACTCTAAGCTCTGTTGGCTAATTATTTTTAAAATAGTATATAATATTTTAATTTAATTAAAATAAATTTATAATATTTAATTTATATGTTATGCATAATATAAAAAATAAATAAAAATTATGCAACTAATGAAATATAATAAATAAATAGTTGTGAAATTTTTTATGCAGAAAGAAATAAGAGATTGGGTGGTGGCCGGCCGGTCAGGCATGTATTCAGATTTCAATTAAATCGGTGGCCTAACTTTATATATATATATATTGGCTTAAGAGAAGAGAAGAGGAGAAGAAAAATCAGTTACTTTCGGAATTATGGCACGTGATGAATACTCTGTTCCACTAATAAATGATTCCATTCTTATGGAACACATATCGCTCATCCCAACACCATCTTTGTAATTTGTCACACGCTATTCACACGTATGTCTGCCTTGGGGCCAAAGCCACTCCATTGGATAATTTTACTTTTAGAGATTATGTATGGATAATTCTTTTTCTTTAAGCTGGTAGGCAAAATTGCACCGAAATTTCTGGTTCGGTTTCACGTGCTAGCTATCGGGCGTGGGCAGCACGTATCAATCACATGCTGAACAGTGCTGATGTGATCTCTGACAATTTAGTTAGGTGGTGGGTCTTGTAATGTAACTTTTTTAAAATGACAATTTCTATATTTTTAATAATAAATGTAATTTCTACAATTTTTGGATATTATTTTTAATTAAAAATAGTATTAAAATTTATATTTGTTTTTTTGGTTTGAAGTCTTTTTTTAATTATTATTTTCATTTTTAATACTATTTTAATTAATAATAATACTTAAAATATCTAGATTGTATTTTATTATTAAAAACTAATATTGTAATATGATATAACCTATTTGATTTTTAATGTAAAATTATTGGAAAAATGTTACAATTAATTTATTTAATCCTTAACAAAAGTATGTGGGTAATTTCATATTTTAATTCCAATGATGTGTTTGTTAATTTGTTATCGTAATAGCCATCGGAATCGATTTAATCGAAAATTCAGACATGTAATTTTATACTCCATCCATTTCTTTTTTTTCTTTTTCACTTTACCTCTTTATATAAATTAAAATTTTATATAATTATTTTAATTTAAAAATAATTTTTCTATTAATTTTTAAATAATTTTATTTAAACAATAAAATTATTATTAATAACATATTATTTGAAATAATGATAGTATTTTCAACAACAGTTTATAACTCTATAAACATTCAGATTAAGAGTAGAAATTCAGAAAAATCTAAAAAAAAATGATAATAGTCGTGATGACGGTCTATGTCTCTTTCAATAAATAGAAATGAGATATCGATTACCAAAAGAATATCGTTGTTATAGACCGCTCTCAGTAAAACTATGAAAATTAGTGAATAAATGAGACTACCGAAAAAAGAGCCAGAGGTTGAACTACCATTCAAAGAAAAAGGCGAAGAGGACCTATTTATCTTTAAGTCATAAAAGATAGCGAAAAAATGAATTATCTTTGAAAATGCGAAATAGATGATCGAGTGGTCGAGTCTTTTTGGAGTAGAATAAAATAATAGAAAGCGAAAGTAATAATAACTGGAGAAAGATAAATTTTATACAGTTATTCTAATTGTTGGTTTAAATGTAATTCAAGAAGCAAGATAAAATAATATGTATGACCAGTACAAGTGAAAAAACGTGAACATCTAAGACTATAAGAACAGTTGTATTATTCAAATCTAAATATTTAAAGATTAGTGAGGGACTTCTGATCTGACATAATATTCATCCAATATGCGACATGTGTTGTCACCATACAATAGAGTCACGTGGTAATATATTAATAACGTGGTAATATATTAATAAATCATGACATTCAGTCGGTACAAATTGAAAAGAGACTCGATAATCATGATTGCCAATACTTAAAACGATAGAAAAATTCGCCATCGTATGTCTAGTCGAATTTTTCATAATATCTAAGTTACCATTAAAAAATTATATAGTAGATCCATTATACATGCAAATGTGAGATTTCTTATTTATTAACCAATACTAATTAGATTTTCGGAGAAATCACCGACTAACTTTATTTTTTTACATTATAAATGCAAATCATTTACATAATTTAAAATACGCATTGTTATATACGTATTTTAAACTCAAGTAATCTACTTATATTTAATGTCAACTACTTCATTTTATTTCTTTTTATAGAATGACCAATCATTTTTTACTATTCTCAATCGCATCAAATTTTGAAAAATGAATTGACTTTTCACTTAAACAATTAATAAAAAATTTATATTAAAAATAATATAAAATTAAATATAATTATAATAATTAATTTATATATTAACTATCATGTAAACAAATAAAATAAATAATATTTTGAAACATTTCAAAATGAAAAACATTAATCTTTTAGTTTGAAATCAGAAATTTTATAAAAATTTAATTTAATTGAATTTTTATTTAAAATAAAAGAATATTAAAAAATTTTAACTTACAAAATTTTCATCCTATGAAAATGAAATTATAAATAATTTTATAAAAATTTATTTAAATTATTTTATTGCAAAATCATTTGTGCCAAATTAACCTGCTAATAGAAATTATAGGGGAATGGGAATACCTACATTAGAGTTGATTTTGGTGAATTCATTGCATAACTGGTTAGTTAACGGTTAACCTACTGAACCCAATTTAGAAGTAGGTTAACTATTTTAGTTAGTAAAATAGAGATTCAAATCCAAATCCTGCTAATGCATTTAAAGAATTATTATCAATTTAATTACTTAATTATATATACCTTTGCATTTTATTTATTGTTGAAATTTAAAATTATAAATAGAAATTTGTATATATATTAAAATGAGATCTGTATATATATATATAATTTTTATAAATGAATGTATATACACATGTTACACCAAATATATAATATAATTAAAAATGTTTATAATATATATAATATTTAAGTCTAAATAAATGAAAAAAACACTGCATACTACTATTTTGAATACAAAAGCAGATTAGAGAATTATAAATTAAATATTCATTTATTTTGTGAAAAACATTTTTCAGACAAAAATACTGTTCACTTTTTTGTTTTTTAAATTATTTAAAAAAGTAATAACAAAATACCTTTTTAATAAAAAAAAGAGTTATTTTTTATTTTAAATAATGTAATTAGTATTCATTTTATTTTTTTCATTTACCATTTAACTTTTTTTGCAAACGCATTAATGAATTAATTATTTTATATGAAAGTTGAATTATTATTGTATGCAACGAAATCCACGGGTTCTGCCTATTCTTCCATTTTATTGGGTTGAAAGTAATTAAAATTAGGCTGTGCTTGGTTTAAATTCTTTATTTTTTATAAATAATTTATCAGAAAATAATATATTAATAAGTAAAATAACATACAATTCAATTTATTATTTATTGTTTATTAATATATTATTTAATTATTTATATTGTAATATGATATTATAATTTAAATATCCGAAAATCTACAACATCTATAACCCATATATATAAATATATGAGTGAGTGACAAAGATAAAAAGAATAGAATTATCAAAAAAGCATATGGTCGGATATAATAAGACATTTTTTCTATTTTATTGGACAAAGAAATAATATAAAATTTTATTATTTAAAAATATTTAACGTAATTCGTTAGATTGATTTACTATTTCTATTCAAATTATATATTTTGCTATGAAATATAATTGAGACATCATATTTATATATATATTAATAATTTCCTTTTATCAACAATGATGAATATATCGACATATTTTTAATTTTTTATATATTTAATTTATTTTTCTTAAATAAAATTATACTACAAAATTATTCTTTAATTTCATTATTTAGACAATTTAAAATTTTTTGAGCTTTTCACTTGCTTATAAAAAATAATATATTATAACAATATTATGTTATTTTCTCGTGTGTTCGCTATGAATTTAAATTATGATCGCTAATTCAGTGTTGTGCATCGATTTCTATAGTTTGAGATTTGTTTGTAAAGTTTCTGAGTGTTTTTTTTACTTTGTTTCGATGGGTTCGATTCTTTTATAAAAAAAATTGTGCTTGTAATTTTGATTTTAATGCAATTAGGTATTTGCGATTAAAGAAAAAAGAAAGAGATAAATTCTTTATGTGAGGCAAGAAAGCCTCTTTTATGTGAGGCAAGAAATTCACTTTTGAGTGATTGGTGGTTTCAAAATGAGAAAAACTAATACAATTAGGTCTAGATCTCCATTGAGTTATTGTTTGGGTATGTAATTCTTTGAATTTTAGTAGGATATTTTCTTTTAGAGCGTTGACTATATTCTCAATTATATTGTGTTCTTTTATAATTTAATCTTAAATATGTTCCAATGAAATTATCTTTAAGAAAAAAAATAGCACTAAAAAATTGTACCGACTATTCATTTAAATATTATTTTTCAGCAAGTTATAAAAAATAGGATCTGCCTAATTAGAGGTAATATGATAGCAGTTCTTTGCTTTTAAATTTCAATTTTGAGTATATTTTATTTTAAATATTCACATTCATAGTGAAAAAAGATAATATTATTTATATTATATATTCTATTTATTTTTTTTTTAAAATAAGAATACTAATTGTATTAATAAAATTCCATTAAATAAAAAGAATATCATCCCAAACAGAGACGATTATACGTAATAGATTCTCTAGTCAAAATATAAGCAGTTAGAGTGGTATTACGATAAATTCATCTAACAGAAATATCAGTTTTAGAATCTAACAAAAATTTACAATTATTTAAAATCAAACTTCTGCATAAAATAATTTGGCACATATGCTCTTCAAGTGTCTGTCTAAACCCCTGTATAAGATAATTTGACAAAGATACTCCTCAAGTATCTGTCTAAACCCCTGTATAAGATAATTTGACAAAGATACTCATCATTCTTTCTCTTCTCTCGAGCATAAATCATTAAAGTCTCCCGAACAAAGTCACATAATAGAGCTTCTACGAGATAAAGCTCGAATAAGGTTCCAAGACTGACGTCGTCGTTGCGATTCCGGAAACTCATAATAACTAGTAAACCTCAATTGAACATTACCTTCCGAAACAACTGAATCAATAAAATTTAAAAAAAAAACCAACCACATAAATAGATACATAACTCTTCCACATTAACGAAAGGCCTCCTTCCAATCCTTATCCATTGACTGAGAAGCAATCATCAAAATGTAAAAAATCACGAAAAAATTCCATACGAGAACTAAGAGCTTTTGTTTCCATCAAAAATAAAATGTCCGACTTGTAAACTAGTAACCAAATCCTTCAATGCATTAGTTGTCCGAGGATTGCTGTGTTCGAGAATTGCTGAGTTCTTGGTAGTTTCAATACAGGACGATCATTGCTTTCGGCTATCCTGACTTTGACGGGATGAGCCGCTTCACTGTTGTCTGTCAAATTAACATTCGCAGAAGTGTTGTTAGAGGCATCCTGTTGAGAGAAAGGAAAATCTGTAATAACATTATGTTTAGTGTTTCTTGAGCTCTTTTTAGTATCATCATTTATTCGGGTTGCAATCTCCTCATCAGGCTTATTAGAACTGCCTTGGCCCACAAAATTTTTGTCCATGTCCATAATATGGTCATCAGTTTTCTTATTTACAATGGATTGACTTTTGCCAAATAAGAAGAATTGCTTATTATGTGCTGCCAAATTAGTGTTTTCAAAATTGCTAGTTGATGTCAATCCTGCCAAAAATCTCGGCGGAGTAGAATTGCTGGAATCACATAGCTATAAGCTTGTTGGTCTCTGGTTTCAACGAACAGGTACTCTGAGGAAATCACCCCAATCAAACTTGATATCTTATTTCTTCAACTTCAGCCGCAAGTCACATAAAATCTCCACATTATCTAGTTTCCCACATAGATAGCAAAAAATAGTCAGTTTTTCATATTGAAACTTCACAGTAAACACAATATCATCATCTCCAACAAACTTCTTCCGTCATCTCAAAGGTTACCGAATGTCCAAACAAACTTTAACTCTCATAGGATCCGACGACATAACTGAAGCATTTTTCATATCATACTTTTTATAATGGCCAACAAAACTCTCGACCAATTTAGCCAACGTCTCGTTATAATAATCAGAAGGGAGATCTTTCTGTCAGAATGAGTTAGAGGGATATGGAGAGGATTTTCATTACCTTGCATCTCCTTCCAAACAAGCAGGAATTGGTTGTACAACCAAGGGTCCCATTCCCTATATTTTCAAAATCAACATTATTAAAAAATCAAAACAGATATATTTTTGTCTCTAATTCCATAATAGATACCCATTTAAAGGATGTCATAAATCTGCCAAAGAATTATGTATATTCTGAAAATTGATTGGATTGTATGTGAGAAACATCACACCATACAGAAATCATAAGTGACGATCGAAATATCTTTGGAGCTCCTAATAGGGACATCAACATTTTCTTTTTCGTCGATAGTCAATTGACGCAAATCGTTTTTCATAAAATGAAAAAAAAAATTAAATTTAAAAAAGAGGAAAAGGCGAGAGTATCAATACAAAAGGGACCACAGGAATAAACTTGCATGGACATACATGGCATAGTTAATAATATTCTATTTGTTATATTCAATTTTTATATATATATATTTTTTATTTTGTATAAAATATATATTAATGCAATGATGATACACAGAGGATATTAATAATATCTCCCCTCTAGAATAAGCATTTATTCACATTTTAATATCCCAATATCTTTGGGCAATAACATTATTACAAATGTATGAACTCTTATTTTCTTATTAACAGATTAAAATACGAAAACTTGATATGAATCTCTGAAAGTAAATAAAGTGTTTTTAGTTGCTAAATTAAATCAGACTAATTAAATAACTATTATTTCTTTATTTAAAGTAGTTGGGTGTATAATTTTTAACCATTAAATATTATTTAAATTAAAAATGAAAGCAAGGCTAATTTCATTTAAATTTTTTAGAATTTTCCTTTTAATTAATTTATTCCATTTTTCTCCGTACAAATATTCTTGCAACTTGAGAGAAACAACTTACAATAACTATGCCGTACTAACAATATATAATAAAAATGCAAAATTTACAAGCGCCCGCCTATTTAGCTGCATGCCATGCAAAATAAATTAACTAATAATCAATAAAAGCTCAGTGGTCGACCCTGCACATATGAGGCCGTCGGTTAATGTTGTAGGGGTAAGTTGTTTGAATCCGATGATTTCTCTTCTCAAGGAACCTTTGCAGTGATATCTTCATGTTGGGGCTATAAACCGGCGGAGGAGATGCCACTGTTGGCGATACAATTTGTTCTGATGACGAGGTCGACGAGGAAGACGAAGATCCACTTGAGTTTATTCTCATTTTAGCTTCCGTTTCTTGTCTTGCCAACATCAGAATAGCTCTCGCCTGTTGCTCCGTAACATCTCCAGCGCAAACATTTCCATTGTAGAATATTGTTATCTGCTGTTGCTGCTGTTCTTTTGAATATTCCTCCGTTATGCGGTGGTGGTCTTGATCGGAAGTGGGGAATAGGCGGAGTTCAAGGTTGCAGTTCCTCCTCATCTTTGGTTGATCCGAGAAGTTGGAATTTGGAAGGGGAAGTAATTTGGATTTCAGAAGAATGAGAGGGGATTGGGTGTATATATACATGGGAATTGAACAAGAAGAAACAGAGAAATTTTCTCCATGTGTATGCTGCGAGGTGGGGCCACGAAGACAGCTAGACGCATACACGTTTGTTGTTTTTTCACGTGGAACATTATTAGGTTAATTATCATATTAATTTATATCGCACAAACGATTTCCTGTTACATTGTGAATTCATGATAATTAATGATGATAACTATATGCTCTAAAAAATTAGACCTACAATTTTGAAATTGAATAAGATAAACCTAAAATAATTAATTATGGATTTTAAAAAATAATTAATATAATTAGAGCCAATAAATTTATATTATTTTTTCTAAATATTCCCTACTCATATTACTAGATTACTAATTTATTTTTATAATAAATAGATTATCATCCAAAAAAAGTAAGTGGCCTATAATTTGTAACAGATAAAAAAATAAAATTATTTTTCTAAAATGAAAGAAGTAATAAATAATTAATAAGTATTAGTTTAATGATATTAAAATATTTTTAAAATTATTTAAAATTCAATGAATTTAAGTATACATAAATAAATAAATTTGTTATTTATTCATAATTATTTTAAATTATAATTAATATATAAAAATATTATAAAAATAATTCTTAATATATGAAAAATTAAACCCCAATTTATTTGCTGGAATAATAATTTTTATGAAAATATTTTTCACATGTTCTTAATGGTTGGAATACTCAATAAAATTAATTAATAAAAAATACTTTTTTTAATCAAATAACAATTGAATCATTTTAAGAAAATTGATTTATTTTTTTAAAAAGAAAAAGTTATTTTTTAGATTAAAAAAATTTTATTTACGATAATATATAAATATATATTTTTTTAAAATATAATAAAAAATAAAAATAAATTTTAAAAAAATATTTTTCATATAAATATTTTTTAAATATAAATTATTTTTTACATGTTTAAATATGAAAATTTATTCTCATATAAGTATTTTCTTTTATACATGTTTATCACATGGAAATTAACAAATCTAGAAAAAGAATATATAAACAAAAAGACTTGTGTATGGGGTTGCCTGGTTTGTTTAGGAAAAATGATGAGTCGGGCCAATCAGCTTAATTCAAGCATCAATTTAAATCCGTGGCCTACCATGCATTTTCGCTACTGAAAGAAAACCCTGTTTCTGGCACTGGATGGGAAAGCTAATTAACTTCTCCATCCATCTTTCATTTGCACATCAAATGTGATCAACGTGCTCATTTAGCATATCTATGCACAACATCACATGCTTATTTTTATAATATTTTGGACATAGAAAATCATGACTAAGGAGCCCAGCCATCATGACATGTTCATTTATATAAATTATCTTTCCAGTGGAGCTGCAATTAAATAAAATTCAATACTTAAAATTTTTTAAATAAAATTAAAATTTTAATTTTGTAAATAAAATAAAAATAATTTATTTTTAATAAATCGATTTGATGTAAATAAATTAACGCATCCTATTATAATAAAAAACAACAGGAAAGTGAATGTAATAAATGATTGTGGGCCAGCAATGTCCATCAGTCCGCCATAAACATCATGATGGGCTGTGGGAAGTGCAAATAGACAGAAAATATTCATGAAACTTGACCAATTCAATGTGGTGAGTGGAGCCTGTGTATTCAGAAATTATCTCTAAATGTGGGTCACGAAAGCTGAACCCAGAGTGGGTTTTAGAACCAAACCCAACTGGTTGATTGAACTGATCCCTGTGGTTGATAACACGAGCATCTCACATCCAACATTTTTCAAGCAATGATAACTACTGTAAAGGAGTGAAAAGTTGCACAAATTCTAGCCACAACTACGCGGAAGCACCCACCAACAGTGATTTATACCTAATCTAAAGAGCTATTACTTTGCATTTTCCATGTGAGAGTTCAACCATACGATGTTCTATTTTTGGGGCTTTAAATCAAATAAAAAAAAGTTTAAAAATCATATCAAACTAAATTAAAAAATTTATCTATGGCTGCTTGTCCTATTTTAAAGCCAAATTTATTAGTTTTGATATTTGTGTTGCTACTTAATTTTATTATATAACATACTCCAGGAAAAAAGAAAAATTTTTAAATTAAAAAAATTGACTTTTTTAATTTTAAATAAAAATTATAAAAAAAATAAAATCATAGATTTCAAATAAAGGGATTATGATTAATTTTTTGAATTCCAACGATGTGGAGTAACTTAGAAGCTTAACATACACATTTTATTCCAAATTATGGTTTGGAGATAATGAAATCCCACTGCACCACGATAGTGAAAATTCAACTGGTGTGGTCAAGTTTCAATCCTGTCAGAGTCTCCTTCAGTAATGAACTTTCAATAATTCTGTTTTGTCCCATTCAAGGCAACATCTTATAAAATTCATGTACGGAAGAGGGCTCAAGGCCCAAACATTTGAAACAAGCAGGCTTGATAAAATGCTACTGAGGCCTCAAAACAAAGCAACAACATAAGGGTAACCTTGTTGGGGAAGAGAGCATGTTGATAATCTTTTGTCGTTGGCAACGTCGACACCGTAGACTGTGACCATGACCAAAAATAACAGAGCTTGCACACTAACAATAGGATTTTTAAAATGAAATCCTTGGTCCAGCTAACAAGCTTGCATGAGTTAATTATTAAAGATAAAGACTATTAAAGACTAACTATAACAGTTTTATCTATTTTTAGTATTTGAGTTATAGCTGTATACTTATTTTTAGTATTTGAGTTATAACTGTATATTTATCTTGTATTTAGATTTGTATTATATAAGTTTCTGTAATACGTTCAGTAAATAATACAAAAACCTTTTTCTCTATATGGTATCAGAGCCGCAATCTGCTTTCACGAATTTTCTGATCCAATTTTCTTAAACTTTAATTAATGATTTCGTCATCTATTACTGTTATTCAATTAAATGCTCCATATTAAATACAAATTAAGCTGGCGAAACTGGATCAACAAGCAAAAGCGAGTTGATATCAAGAAAAATATAAATCAGTTAAGCTTGTACCTTAAATGCGAGTTCAAACTCCATACAAATTTAATGAGCCAAACTTTAATTTGTCAAATGTTTCATTTCTCTTTCCCTCTTTAACCTGCTTAATGGAATTACTTATTTCACCAAAAAAAAAAAAGTCACCTCACAACCAACAGAATGTTAATTTAATTTGCTTTTCGTATAATATATTTAAAAAATATGTGATTGGAATGTTTTCTATTCAACTTAATAATAAAAATCTTAAACTCTCACAAAAAAAATTTTATTTTTCATCTTAAAATTTCTGCCAACGAACGAACGCCTACAAAAAAATCTTACGTCAGAATAAAATGTGTAAATTTTAGGGAGAATCTAAGTTCGCTGTCCATTTTTTTTCACCTATTTATGAGCCTCGAAGGTTCGGGTTATTTCTACTCTTACACTATGATCTTTTTTGTTGGATAATAATTTTTCAATATTATGTTGGATGTAGCTTATGAACTATTTGAAGTGTGCAGATCAAAATGGTAAAATTTTTAAATTAAAAACTTCATATTATGCCATCTTTGAAAAGGGTAAAACAAATAAATTTTTAATAACAAATGTTTCTCCTCAAACCAGATCTTGAACAATGTTATAGCTAGCTTAGAAGAGTTTCTTTTGGCACAACAAAGCTTACAGCAGATAGTCCACAAATTTCGTTCTCCTTCTCAACTTTCAGTTTGGAAACCTCCTCTAAGAAATGTTGCAAAATTTAACTTTAATGAAGCAGTGGATTCAGGTAGAAATAGAGGTTCTGTTGCATGAATAACTGAAAGAAGACCCATTGTTTGAAATTATAAAAGGGTTTCTTACATCACTGACCCATAAATTTTAGAAGTCTATGGCATGTAGAGAGCCGTCAATTTTGCTTCCAAAAATAATTTCTAACGAGTAATCTTTGAAGAAAATTCCCTTTTGGTTATTAAAATCATGCAAGGAAACCATATCCTCTAAAGGCATTATCATTAAAGTCATGTAAGGAACCATATCTTCTAAGAGTATTATGAGCGACTCTTTTGCTTTGCTATTCAATTTTAAAAATATCTCTTTCTCTTATGTTAATAAAAACATAAATATTTTTACTCATTTTTTAGCAAGAAAATGCTTGTTAGATGACATTTTCCTTTGTAATCCTTTAAAGCAATTAGGATTTATATCTTATATTTTAGTTTTTATGGCTCGATTAATACAATCTTTTTTAATAAAAAAAAATTTAACAATATTCCTAGTAAGCTTTGAATTTAATTTTTATGCATAGGATATTAATGATATAATTTGGAAATATTATATATAAACAAATCAAAGTTATATATTTTGAATTAATAATGTAAATTTCTATATAAATAAATTAACTAAAATTTTAAAATTATTTGAGCAATATCGATAAAATTTAAATTCTAATTAATTTAAATATTAAATTATTTAATTAAATTTGAGTTTGCTGGTATGCCACCTGTTGGAGCCCCTGCACCACAGTAACGAGCTACTTGTTCAGGTAGTCGCACAAGCAACAACACGTTCAAGTGTTTCTCACTTGACAACCAACCAGAGATCTCCACATAACCCTTCCATGAAATCAAATGACAGTACTACCCTGCACAAGTTTTTGCATACTGAACAGAGAATAGTTGCGCTGTAGACAACAAAACCCCCCCAGAGAGAAGAGGAGGGAAGTAGCGATAGAAACAATGTGGCAGCTCAACAAGGAAATCGCCAAAATCTGAGACGGACAGCAGAGCAAAAGCCCAAGCAGTAGCTCGCAGTTAGCTCTTCAATTCCTCAAATTCTCCGCACATTCTCATTTGCTTTCTCTGCTTACTCTTTATTAAATCCATCTCTGTCCCTTTCTCTCCCCTGAAATCACCCATCTGTGGTTCGTTTCTGTCCAAAAGTAAGGGACCAGAAGTCGCAAATGACTTCGCTTTTCCGGGGATTAGGAGCTACAACGGCTTTAACGTCGTCTAATTCCTTCGATCCCAAGAATTTGCAGCTCCCTTCTCGCAGACCCTTTTCAGGTTCGGTTTCTATGCTCAATTTGTTTCGCCTTAACCTCTCATTAGCTGCTACTCAGTGGGAAGTTTGTTTAAATGTGTATTTCTTCTCTGAATATATTTAATTATTTGTTTTTTATTCAGAGAGGAGCTTCTTCGTGGTCAGATCTGATGGGAGCGTGAACCTCAACCTAGCTTCTAATTCAAGAGCTCGCAGGGCCGAACAGTTGATTACTAATGCTGTTGCGGTAAATAATCTACCTTTTGTTAACAGTTGCTGTTCTTAGTAATGGTAATAATACGTTTTTGGTGTTGGTACTTTGGAACTGATTTTTTCTACTGTTGCTGTTGGTTTTTGTTTAGACAAAGGCTGATGGTTCTGCAGCTTCCACAGCATCTAAACCAGGGTATGCTTCTATTCTATGGTCACGTCCGTGAACTTGATTGGCTTAATCATATTAAGTTGTTCTACGCTTTTCATGCATTACTAGATGATATATCTTAGCTTGACATATTATGGCCGAGCCTCCATTAATATTAATATTCTGTTTTGACAATACTTTTCAGTGACTGTTGTGTGATGCTTCTAAAAGCTGTAACACTAATCCAGTTTAAAAACTTAATGTTCTATGAAACTCCAATTAAAAATGTGGGTAAACTTGACTTTATTTGACCTCTGAAGCATGCCTAATTTTGACTGATTTATGCAAATTTGTTAAATTAAAAGTTCTGTTGGAGCACATATCCGAGTAAACTCTCATGATATTACAACTCTATATGCAGATATATGGACTTTTTTTTTTTCTCTAGTGCATTCTGATAATAAAATGATGAATAAGTCGAACTTATTTCATTCTTATACATTTTCGGTTTTCAAATGTAACCTTGTAATTTTATTGGTGAGTAGAAAGCTTAGAGCATTTAATGTAATGGATGTTATGAAAGAGCAATCATGTGGTTAAACGGAATCTGAAATTAACTGAGAGGATAACAAAATGTCAGTTGAAAGTTTTCAAGCATTGGTATCCATGAACAGTAAATGCTTCTTTTAGTTGTATAAATGCCAAATACTGTTTTGGGATATTTGATTTGTTTGGTAAAAAGGACTTTTGTTCTGTGTATTATTTGTTTTTCTTCATTCTGGGCTCTTAACAAATTCATCCTTTTTTTTTAATTGATATATGATTTTGCATTATTTCTATGGTGTACTGTTCTTGAATTAGGTATTAGATGAGGTGATCATATCCTAGCTGCTAGTTATTTTCTTATTTTCAATTTTTCTTTGCATATTGCTTCAACTCTTTAGCAGCCTATTTATGATGTGAATTACACAATGTTGATTTTTGAACTTGCATAATACTCCTTGATGAGCCATCAGAAGTAGATCTTGATAACCAAGTGTTGTCCTGTTGTGCCAGCAGTTAATAGGCCTGGGACTGTTCATAGAGAGCATGTTTTTGCATAATAATCTTTCAAATAATTGTATGTAATTCTCCCCTATTAAAGGCACCAAAAGGCACTGGGCAGGGCGACTTACAAGAGGCAAGCACCTTGCCTCACCTAGTGTGAGGTGCGAGGCAAGGAATTGCCTCTTAAAAATAATGGGTAACAACACCCCCCCCCCCCCAAAAAAAAAAAAAAAAAAAAAAGAAAAAAATGAACTCCTTTTTTTGCTCGCACCAAATGCTATACCAATATAATTATGCTAACTAATTAGGGAATAATGCAATATCTACATAAATATCTGCATGGTTTTCTTCTTAAAACTCATACACACGCATATGTATAATTGAACTAATAAATTAGGAATACATACCCTCATAATTATACGAATCAATTAGGAAGAGAATAATATAATACTTACATAGTTGACTTTTCCTCTTGCTTAAGGCCATAGGATAGTATACGTCTTACTGTCACCTCTTCTTAATAACACTGGTTGTAGGATAAATCTTATGGTCAAAATGCTTAATAAGGTGATTCTCAGCTACTATGCATTCAAGATAATGATGCTATTAAGTCATCATATTCTGAAAATTTTGAAGATTGTTTACTATATGATAGTGAAATTGGAGACAAACAACAAGAATGGGATTAGCCAGTTTTTTGTCTGGCATTTCTGGATACCCGAGTCCAACCTGGTGCAAATCAGGTCAAGTTTGTCTTACCTGAACCAAACTTAGACCAGATAAGTGTCCCAGGCCTGGCCTGTATGCTTGGTTATATTATTCTATAATTTGTATCGTTTTGTATATTTGATGCATGTTTGTTAAGTATTGTTACGTAGAGCAATGGAACTTGAGACAGGACTTCATAAAATCTTTGATAATTATTTTAGCATATTAAATGGGCAAGGCTGGTCTGGGCTACAGGGCACCAAATTCTTGCCCTGCCCAAATTTTGTAAGGGCTTGGAAAAATTTAATTTGGAACCCACTGGGCAATTATCTTGGTCCCAGCTTAGCGCTGATTTGTTTTGGGCTTCCCTGGGTGTAGCAACTTGTACACACAAGACCCTAATGATAAACTGGTACATATGGTGCCATATTTTATGAGCCTTGAGATTGATGAATATAGGATTATCACATTATTCCTTATGTTTATGAATGCTATGTTTGCATACCATACAAAGTACTGAAGTAGACTTGCATTTTATGACCAGACATGAACTTCTACTCTTTGAGGCCCTAAGAGAAGGCCTGGAAGAAGAAATGGACAGAGATCCCACTGTTTGTGTTATGGGTGAAGATGTGGGTCATTATGGAGGTTCTTACAAGGTGACAAAAGGCCTGGCAAAAAAGTATGGGGATCTTAGAGTTCTTGACACCCCTATTGCCGAGAACTCCTTCACTGGCATGGGTATCGGTGCTGCCATGACTGGCTTGAGACCAGTTGTTGAGGGTATGAACATGGGGTTTCTCCTTCTAGCTTTCAACCAAATTTCAAATAATTGTGGCATGCTTCACTACACGTCAGGTGGACAGTTCAAAATACCTATAGTTATTCGTGGACCTGGTGGAGTTGGGCGGCAGCTTGGTGCTGAGCACTCACAGCGCCTTGAATCATATTTTCAATCAATCCCTGGAATTCAAATGGTTGCATGCTCAACCCCTTATAATGCCAAGGGCTTGATGAAAGCTGCAATCAGAAGTGAGAACCCAGTTATTCTCTTTGAGCATGTTTTGCTTTATAACCTGAAGGAGAGAATCCCTGATGAAGAATATATTTGTAATCTTGAGGAAGCTGAGATGGTTAGGCCTGGAGAGCATGTCACTATTTTAACCTACTCACGGATGAGATACCATGTGATGCAGGCTGCCAAAACTTTAGTGAACAAGGGATATGATCCTGAAGTGATTGACATCAGATCACTGAAACCGTTTGATCTCTGCACAATTGGGAATTCTGTGAAGAAGACTCATCGTGTCCTGATTGTGGAGGAATGCATGAGGACTGGTGGAATTGGTGCTAGCTTGACTGCAGCCATCACTGAAAATTTTCATGACTATTTGGATGCTCCAATTGTATGCTTGTCTTCACAGGATGTACCGACCCCCTATGCTGGGACATTGGAAGAGTGGACCGTGGTTCAACCTGCCCAGATTGTGACAGCGGTGGAGCAGCTGTGCCAGTAGTGAAGAGAAGAATTCATCACCACTGTTCTTATGTTCTTCTTCAACTTGATACTTTTCTTTTCAGCTTTGTTTGAGGTCAGAGATTTATTTTATTTTATTTTTGTTTGGCAATTGTGTTATTGAAACTTGCAGTTGTGCATCAAGTGGAGGCTTCTAAATTGTTTTTCTTCACAGTAAACTACGTTTTTGAAATGATTTGTGGGTAGATATGTGGAATTCTCATCTCATCTCTAACATTTTAGATTTGGTTATCAAGATAAATTATGTAACCGTAGCCTAAATTGGCACTGGATATTTCAAATGTCAAATTGATCTGGGTTACTTGTGCTAAATAACTGGAAAAGGCATTTCAGCCATTTACACTTTAGCTTTATTTGAGGTCATTACTATAATTTTGTTGTTGAACTTTACAACTGTCCAAGTGACGCTTTTTCTGCTTTAATTTTCTTTGCAGTAAGTTATCGTATCTACCATTCGCTCTGTTTATTGGATAAAACTATGCAACTCTCGCCTAATTCACATGATGTATTACTGGAAAAAGGCTTTTAACCTTCTAAATGGGTTGTTTAGCTCCTCATCTTCTGATTACTGATAATGTGTGTGCTGCAAATTCTAGAATCTAAAATGCCAAAAGTTTATTGAACATTTTCAAGGGATAAATAGGAAATATCTCGAGTGGGAATTTTGACCTTACACCTTCTATTTGTAAATATGCATAAATGGATTTTTTTTTTTTTTTGCCAAAAGTAGACAATTCATTAGTGGAAAGTACGTTGTAAATATAAAGGCTCAAGGCCCAACAACATAAAGCTCCTAACAATTACATTCCAAGCCCATAAATCAAAGAGCCCAAACAAGTCCAAACCAATAAACAATAGGCTAATGGAGCTCCACACCTGCAGAGAAAAATCTGTTAATCGCTTTGTGCAGCGCTGTCTCTCGATGCATGACAGATTTTTGGAAGTCAGGTGAAGAAACAAAAGATCGGGTTTCAAAAAACACAGAATGAGAACTTTCGGCTTTTGAACCATCATCTCAGGCTCAAGATCTACTGAAAAACATAAATAAATGGGTCTTGCAATTATGAAAATTGGACTATATGAACGGAAACTCAAAAGTACTAAACTATGCTTGTGGAGTTGTGCCAAACAATAGCAGCATTTCATGGGTTGGGTATATGGATTGTCTGTATTTGTCCCTATTTTGATCAAAATACTCCAAAAATACCTCAACACATAAATGCATTCATTTTCCTCTCTTAAAAGAAAAGAAGGAAACTGCTTTATCCAAAACCCTAAATGGATTATGGATTCAGAGTTTTTCCATCCAAGGCCTCTGAACCAATATAGGCTTGGTCCACATCTGGTAGTCATATGTATTCATATGAATCTAAATAATATTTGAATTACAAATTTCACATAGAGAAAATTTCAATATCATCAAATGAGGTAGCTATCCTTGATTGACTAAACTTCATTAACATTTTTCCATCTCTTCGTCAAACAAAATCTTCATATAACATAATCGGACATTTCAAATTCATTCTCATCTCATAAAATTAATGAATAGATGTGATGTGCATTCAACAAGTCCTTATTTTGGTCCTTACATATTAAAAAACCAACTATTCTGCTGTTTGAAGAGTTGTCTGTATTGCCCCCCAACATGTCCATCACAATAAATAACTTATCTGCTTAAGTTTCAACAACATGGCCATGTGGGTTATTTGCAACTTGCAATGACACTTCTAATTCTGCTGATCTATGTTATTCATAAGCATCAAGTGGGCATATATTTCCGATTGCCGTCAAAAATATCAAATTCTTATAACTGTTCGTAGTGATTCATTCATTTTGAATAATAATAATAATAATAAATTTTTATAAAATATGTAAAATATTATTTTTTTAATGAAAGTTTCTTAATTTAATATAATTCATAAAGTTGTAGTAAAAAGATAAAATTGAATTCGAAAACAATGTGTCACATCCACATACTTTGATATCTGACTTTTTTATTACATTATAATTTAATTCTTAAATTTGATAAAAACACATAAGTTAGCCTTCATAATATTGAAATTCAATTATTGAATGCTTAATATTTTAATAAAATAGTTATTGATCACAGAAATTAAAATTTTGAAAATTAAATATTAAAAGTTTTAACATATGTCATAAGTATTATAAACTGTATTTTTTATTAATTATATAAAAAACAATAAAAGTTTTTAAATCTTAAAATATCATGATTGTTGATGACTCAATAAATAGCTTTTAAAAAATATATAAACTAAATCATACATTTCAAATTTAATTTTATCTTTTATTAAAAATAAAAAATGTGACTTCTAAATATTTTACTAAAATTTAAAAAAATTAAATTAAATCACTAATATATACACGGTTTTTATTTGCTGCTGATGGGATTTATTAATATTTGGCAAATAAATGAGGACGATTTTAATTCATGAAATCAATTAAGTGCATGAACAAGCAACAAACACTCCTATACTATATATTCATTCTATTCCTTCCAGAACAAAAATCCTTTTCAAGCTATCATTTTTCATATTTTTCATGTCTCATTATGAAGATTCTTTCATTTGAGTAATGGTTGATAAATAAAGATACCCTTTTCACCTTGAAAATAAAAGCTTTGGCTTTTTTTTTTTTCTAATAAAATTCATGTAATGTATATACACGACAATTTTTATAAATAATCAAATTTCATGCAGATGAAAATTTATACTTGCAGACTTAATCCGAGAGTAAGTGTATCGGAGTAAATCTAAGAAATTTTATGTACTATTTTTCAATTTTTATTTTAAACAAAATATAAAATAATAAGTACCTGGAGTGTCTAATTTTTAATATAATTGAATAGGTATTCAAATCATGATAATTTTTTAAAATAATAATGACAATGTAACAACACATGTTTCAATATCTGAAATCTAAAGTGGCTATGGAGAAACATGCTTAAACATGTCCTTATGCCAATTGTCTGATTTGACAATTTAGAAAAGAATAATCATAATTTTTTGCAACTATAAGAGGCCAAAATATCTAGCAAATTAATCTCTTTGCTACTTTAATTGATATTTCCATGGTGTATACATGTTTTTTCTGGTTTACTTTCATGTAAGTATATATAATGTACATAAAAAAGTTTTCTTAATAAAAGTTTTTTTCTTAATAAAATAGTAAATATATATAATGTACATAAAATTTTTTTATAAATAATATAAAGTTTCATATAAGTAAATACAATTGAAATTTAAGTTAATTTATGATATAATAAATCTCTATTTTATAATATAATTGAAAAGTTAGATGTTCAAATCATTATAATTTTTTTAAATAATTTTCCACGTTATAAAATTTGAAACAATAATAACAATGTAATAAGACATATGTCAATGTCTGAATCTCAAGTGGCTATTCAGAAACATGTTTAAACATGTCCTTATGCCAATTGTCTAATTTGACAATTTATAAAAGAATAATCATAATTTCTTGCAACTACAAAGATACCAAAATAATTTTTTTTGTCAATGATAAATATATTCATTAAAATATCAGAAATACAATAAGTCTAAAAGAGAAATATAAATACAAGATCCAATTACAGCAAAAGAATTTTACAAGCTTAAATCCTAACAGCTAAATAAATAGATCCCACCCAACGTATAATGATCCAGATCTATTTTCCTACTGTGTTACTCTCCTCTTTACAACCAAATTTTATGTCGATACATGCATCTTTCTTCGTTACCAAAAAAATAACTATATGAAGATTAAAGGAAAAATCACAACAAAACTTAGAGAAGACCTAAAAAAGAATAGAAAAAATTAAAAAGAAAAAAACAGTAAAATCCATAAGTACCGAGGGAGAGTTAAGGAGATACAAACTCAGCAAGCTCATCAAATTGGAGCATAAATTTCCTTGTATTTTCAGTAAGCTAAAGGGAATGGGAATTAAAAACGAAATGAATGTTAATATGTAAATCTCTCTGAAAATATTAAATACGAAATAGATTTTTATAAAAAAAAATCTACAAAACCGACCACAAAGGACTCATAAATAAAGATTGGAATACATACAACCAAAGCTTAATGGGCTAAGAGCTACTTTAAGATTTGATGAGGTCAAAGAAAAAAGAAACAACAAAATGAAAAAAATTTATACCCTCATCTTCAAATATTAAAACAACTAAAATTTTTTCTTATCCTTTTTGAATAAAAGTTCACCGAATAAATTATAAAAAAGATCTCCTAAAAAATAAAAAGTGGAGAGAAGATAAGTAATACTTATTTGCAACAGTTAAAATATCTAGTAAATTAATATCTTTATTACGTTAATTAATGTTTTAGGAAAAGAAAATAGTAAGGTATGATTGGTAATAAGATGTATTGAAACCTGCCCATATTGACTATAAAGCTACTGAAAATGTAGTGAGTTGTCATATATTAATTTTGATTTGATTGCTGAAATGTATTGAATCCTGCCAATATTAACTTTGATTTGATATGATATGAATAGATTTTACATTATTGCAGACATGTTTTTTTTTTTTTGGCTTTCAATTCTTATTGAATTTTGTTGTTTTATTATTAATATTTATCGAAGAAAAATAATTTTTTATTTTCTAAAATATTTTATTAAAATATTATTCTAACATACAATATAATTTTTATTGACAAAATTCTTTGGCAAGAACAGAAACAAAGGTAATAAAACATAAAGAAATTTCATATTAGTTCAGAACTTGGAAAATAGAAATGCCTTAATAATAATAATAGCATGTCTAAGTTTATATTAGCAATTAACTGGTAATTAATATTTTTGTTGAACCAATCTTTTTTTTATATTTTAATTATGAAACTCGAAATTTAAACTTTTTGCTGATTAACGATTAAATTTAAAATATAATTTATTTTTATGGGAAGTAAATGTTGCATCCTCAGCGTTTGACATTTAGAAAAGCCTGCCTACACCTTGTTCCAAAGGCCAACCTAAGCTTAAATTATGCATATGCCCATATACATGTGGCAGCAGCTAGAGGAGTCCTCGTTCTTGCGTCACACACGCCTTCAATGACATCATTTGTACGTGGACACGTCATCCTGTACGGTTGCCCAACACTTTTTATATATTTTTCATTAACATTTATATCAACATGTCAAAAATTGTCCCATTTTTATGGAATCATGATATCTTTTTTTCTCTTTTAGGATTGGGGGTTCATGGTATCTCTCTTTACCCTAATGAATTATGCACAAGTTTTTCAAACGAACAAATCATTATTATTATTATTATTATAATAACAAATTAATTAAATTTTTATAAAATTTCTAATGAATGACTGAATAAACTCTTCATATCATTTCTCAATACTTTAATTATATTAATTTAGCTATACTACCAACAATATTTTCAATAATTCTAATAATTCGGTGGAATTATTTTCTTCCTTCTATGTGATCTTTTTCTAAAGATAATTTTTTTTCTTTATATCATATTTTTATAATTATATTAATTAATTAAGTCCAGATTCAATATATCAAATGCAATGCATCACTACATAATATAATTAAACATATCATATTTCGTGAATATCATTATCTACCACCATGCAATTACATACGTTTCGCAAAAATTATCTATTAAAATTATATTACTCATTTTATTTTATAATTTTTATCTATTTTTTAATTATTTTAAAATTATTATTTATTTTCTTTTATTTTAATTAATTATTATAACTCTATTTAATTTTATTTTATTTTTAAATAACTTTTTATTAATTATTATTGTTTTAAATAAATATCCAAAGATTTTTTAATATTTAATAAATTTAAATTTTTAAACTAGATATAAATAAAAAATTATATTTTTTAATATATATAAAAAATAAAATAAATAAAAATTATGAGAGAAAATAAATAATAATATTATTATTAGAAATAAAACTCAAACAAGTGCATTACTCACGAACTTCTACCCAATGCCATGTATATATATAATTAAACATGCAAACTTACAAGTTTAAAACAAATTGGATTAAATATAATATTATTAAATGTTGGTTGTTTTAATTTATTTATAAATCTAAATTCAAACTTTCTTTCAAAAGCTTAAATTAATTATGTTAGTACGTCTGCACATAATGATTATTAGCAAGAATTGTTTTTGAATGTAAAATTAATTAATTTTATCTACCATAATAAGTAATGATATTTGAGATTAATTTACTTAATTTTTATACAATAAATTCAAAATATTACTTTACACTTATTATTTTTTTAATTTATTAATTTGAACGTTGAAATAATTTTAATATTACTTTACACTCAATATGTTTTTAATTTATTAATTTGAACGTCGAAATAATTTTGATAGATATCAATCATTTTATATTTTTTTTTTATCAAATTGATTAATAGTAGCTGTTATGTTTCAATCACAATAATATATAAATGTGATTTTTTTTTCCTTTAAGACAAAAACACAGGATGATTACAATCTTTTATAACTCACAAGGAAATTCATTATTAGTTTATCATTTTATGTAAAATATCTGAAATAGAGTAATTGATCTATAATTATATTAAAGAAAATTGCAAATATTATCCTGCAGTTTTGTTATTTTGTTAAGTAAGCTTCCATTATTTAATTTATTACTAAAACAATTCTGTAATTTCAACCATTATTATAATGAATGATAATTTATTTTTTTAAACAAAATTATTCCCTTAACCTTAGACCCTAAGGACATCTGTCCTCATTAATTTATTTTTATATAATTATGGAAAAAAGTAATTATCAGATTCTTTATTTAATTTTTATTTCATTTTTCTAAACATAAGATATTTAAATATAATAGATATGAAGCATTAATTTATAAAAAATATAATGATTTATTTGAAAGTAATTATAATGCTTAGTGCTCAAATTATAAAATTGTAACTAAAAATATAAAATTTAAATAAATATATTATTTTATAAATAAAACAAATTTTAAAAAGCTAAAATTAAATTATATATTTTACTGAATTCAAAAATTCAATTATAATCCACCGATAACATTTAATAATATCAGAGAAAAAAAATTATTATTTTTCTAACTGTTCAAAATTATAGATTTTATTTTTATCATAAATTAAATAGATAAAAATCAAATTTTAAAGAATACTAAATCTTTTTTTAATAATTTTTCCCATAATATACATAAAAAAATAATTTTTATGAACATGTGATTTTTCATATTTAATAATAAAATAACAGACTAATCCATTTATAATTTAAATAAATAACAGTATATAATATCAAAGTCTTGCATTGACACTTCAAAAATAAGAGGAATTAATTAGAAATTAATTGAAAACTGAAACCTTTGAGAATTGGTTTGGAGAGCCGCAACACGAATATATACCTTAAAATAAGGGTGTTTGAACTCACCAATTCTTAAATATTTCTGTTTATGGAACAACTCTCAGTGTATTAGCGTTGTCGTAGCTACCCATCCCAATTGTTGCACTGAAATAGAAGACATTATTATAGTAAATAAATTCAAATTTAATTTATTTATTTAAGAAAAAAGTTAAAATTTCAGAAGGCCCACTGCATGATATATAGGATGACGTTTTAATTAAGTTAGGTTAGTATGAAATTGATATAATCATGACTGTTTAATTAATTTAGAGCATATGGTTTTCAAATGCAAAAGTAGTTTTACAAAATTAATAATTAATAAATCCTAATTTTACTTATTTTAAATTTTATTTTTCATTAATTATATAAAAAAAATATAAGTGTTTGAATTTTAAAACATCATGAGTGTTAATGACTCAATAAGTGATTTTTAAAAAATATATGAACAGGTCGATACTATTTATTTGCAACTTGCAAAAACACAATTAACTAGTTTTGCTTACTGATCTTATTTATTAATATTTGGGTAATGAATGAGGTTCATGAAATCAATTAATCAAGTGCATGAACAAACAACAACCACTTCTACTCCATATATTCTTTCCAGAACAAAAATCCTTTCCAAGATATTTCTTTCATTTGAATAATGGTCAATAATAAAGAAAGATACCCTAAAAATAAAAGTTTTTTTCTTAATAAAATAGCAAATATATATATAATGTAGATAACAATTTTTATAAATAATATAAAGTTTCATGTAAGTAAATAAAATTGAAATTTAAGTTAATTTATGATATAATAAATCTCTATTTTACAATAATTGAAAAGTTAGATGTTCAAATTATTATAATTTTTTTACATAATTTTTCACGTTATAAAATTTAAAACAATAATAACAATGTAATAAGACATATGTCAATGTCTGAATCTCAAGTGGCTATTCAGAAACATGTTTAAACATGTCCTTATGCCAATTGTCTAATTTGACAATTTAGAAAAGAATAATCATAATTTCTTGCAACTACAAAGATACCAAAATAAATTTTTTTCAGATATAAATATATTCATTAAAATATGAGAAATACAATAAGTCTAAAAGAGAAACACAAATACAAGATCCAATTACAACAAAAGAAGCTTACAAGCTTAAACCCTAGCAGCGAAATAAATAGATCCCACCCAAAAGTATAATGACCTGGATCTATTTTCCTACTGTGTTACTCTTCTCTCAATAAGCAAATTTCATGTCGATACATGCATCTTTTTTATTACCAAAAAACAACCATATGAAGACTAGAGAAAGAATCACAATAAAACTCAAAGAAGACCTAAACAAAAATAGACAAAGTAAAAAAAAATAGCAGTAAAATCTATAAGTATCGAGGGAAAGTTAAGGAGATGCAAACTCAGCAAGCTCATCAGAGTGGAGGACAAAGTTCCTTGTCTTTTCAGTCTCATATAAGTTAAAGGGATTGGGAGGACAAAGTTCCTTGCCTTTTCAGTCTCATATAAGCTAAAGGGATCGGAAGCTGAAAACGAAATAATATCGAATACAAAGTAGATTTTCATAAAAAAAAATTTGTAAAACCGACCACAAAGAGCTCATGAATAAAAATCGAAATACATGCAATCAAGGCTTAATCGGCTAAGAGCTCCTCCTTTAACGGTAAGATTTGATGAGGCGAAAAGAAAAAAGAAACAACAAAATGAAAAAAATCTACAGCCTCATCTTAAAATATTAAAACAACTAAAATTGTTTCTTACCTTTTTCGAATAGAGATCCACCGTACTAACTGTAGAAAAGATATCCTAAAAGATAAACGGTAGAGAGAAGATAAGTAAGTACTTATTTGCAACGGCTAAAATATATAACAAATTAATTTCTTTGTTATATTAATTGACGTTTTATGAAAAGAAAATGGCAATTGGTGAGATGTATTGAAGCCTGCCCATATTGACTACAAAGCTACTGAAAATGTAGTGAAGCCTGCCCATATTGACTACAAAGCTACCGAAAATGTAGTGAGTTCTCATATATTAACTTTGATTTGATTGCTGATATGTATTGAATCCTGCCCATATTAACTTTTATTTGATTTGATATGTATAAGTTTTACATTGTTGCAGACATGTTTTTTTTCTGGCTTCCATTCTTGTAAAATTTTGTTGTCTTATTATTAATATTTATCGAAGAAAAAAAAAACTTCTTAATTGCACAAATATTTTATTAAAACATTCTTTTAACATATAATACAATTTTCATTGACAAAACTCTTTGGCAAGAATAGAAACAAAGGTAATTGTTGAACGATAAAATCTGTGAATTATTCAGTTGTTGTGTATTATTCTTCGGAAAGGAAGTTATATATAGATATATTTACAATACAAAATCAAGAGAGAAAAATGAAGCAGTCCTATTTTAAGGAAACAAGATAAATCTGTAAAGGAAACAATATATATCAGATCTGTTAATTGTGCAAATCCCTATAATTACGTAATTTACTCCTAATTAGGCAGTTTATTCCAACACTCCCTCTCAAGTTGAAGTATAGATATCTATCATGCCCAACTTGTCAACCATATCATGGAATATCTTCCATGACACTGCTGTTGTGAGTTTATCAGCTAACTGGTTTTTTGATTTGACAAACGAGAACTATATAATCTTCTAGTCTAACTTTTCCTTGATGAAATAAAGATCAACTTCAACATTTTTAGTGCAATCATGTTGTACGGGATTCTATGCAATCTCAATTGCAGCCTTTGTCCATTTTGGATTTGCTAGACATCCTGAGTAGAAATGTTGGTATTCAGGATATTCTGAGTTGATTTTTTGGTCAATGGTGTTATCATGGGCAACTCTTCATGTGTTGGTGATTCTTCATGTGTTGGTGATTCTTCATCAGACGTTGGTATTTGTAATTTTCCATTCTAAGTTGATTCTTTGGTCAATGGTGTTATCATGGGCAACTCTTCAGATGTTGGTGATTCTTCAACAAACATTGGTATTTGTAATTTTCCAGAAGGAACTAATAAATCTTCATCACATCTTTCAGGGAGACCTTGCTGACTGTTATGCTCAAAACTTTCATTTACTTCCTTTAGTTCTAAGAAATTTATCATATTTTCTTGTGGCACATTCTCTTCACTAAAGCTCTCCCCCTGAAGAGAAGAAGGTGTGATTTCCCCATAATAGTATGGTTCTAATTCACGAAAGGACACATCTAAGGTCACATATAACTGCCCTGGGTGGGTAACGTTAGCTGTGGGTTGTGATTTGTCCTCCATATTTTGTTGGACCTCTGTTGTGGCTGCCATCATAGGCGTTCCTGCAATCTTCTTCCTTAGTTTTTTTGTGAAGTCCCACCATTCAGGATAGCCTATGATTTCATAGCATATTTGTTTTGAATACCCTGTCTTACCACAATAACTACATACCAAATTATTAGACTTGACACTTTGAGTTTTTGTTGAGTCAGATGATGGTCTTTGCTGAATTCATTTGGCTACCATAACAGAGCTTTCAGGGATAGTTCGAGAAACTCCCATCATCTATCTTTGCTGGTATTCTCTTTGTACATATGCATAAGTGCTTTCTAGATTAAGTTTGGGGTCCTTCCAAAGGATTTCTCCATGAACGTGATCAAACTCAGGATCAAGCCCACTTAAAAAAAATGGACTCGAAGCCTAGCCATTGCGGAATACAATTGGACCACCCCTTCGACGGTTTCTTCCTGAGAGATCATCCTGTGATCTATTTCCTGAAAAATAACAACAAGTTCATTATAATATGTGGATAATGGTCTACCATTCTGTGTGGTAGAGAAGGATTTCTGATTCAATTCAAAGAGACAAGTCTCATCCGATTCGTCATAGGTCTTTGCTACAGCTTCCCAAATTTCCTTGGTCGTGGAAAGACGAATGAACCGCTGCATCAGCAATAAATCCATTGAATCAATAAGCCAACTTTTCACTTTGTAATTTCCGGTGACCCATATTGCATAACTAGGATCTTTGGGTGGTGGCTTCTTCACTTCTCCAGTGAGATATCCAGCCTTATTACGAGAGCCAATGCGCATCTCCATGATTTGTGATCATAATGGGTAGTTGATTTCATTAAGTATAACACTGGTGGGAAATGCAAAACTGTTTTGGTTGATGATAATCGGTAGTGTTTGGTTATTTCGTAGAGCTGGGACAATAGGGTTGGTCTCAGCCATATAAGTTCAGAATAGTATATGGGCAATGACTTGGTGGAAAGAAAAAATGGGAACGCAGATGGTGGCTGAGCAATAATAGTGTTGGGGAATTGGGGAATGCAGAACTGTATTAGTTGATGATAATCGGTCGTGTTTGGTTGTTACGTAGAGGTGGGACAATAGGGTTGGTCTCAGCCATATAAGTCCAGAATAGTGTTTGGGCAATAACTTGGTGGAAAGAAAAAATGGAAACGCTGGTGGTGGTTTCAAGATATAAAATTCGGAGAGCAATCTTTGATACCATGTTAAATTTGGGCCAAGCCTCACTCACTCCAAAAGCTAGCTCAAGGGGGAGGATTGTCTATGGCCTATATAAAGGGCACATTACCCTTTTCACAACCGATGTGGGATTCAACACACCCCCTCACGCCCATAATTTTACTGGTGCATGATATATTTATGAGAGGTCCAACATCGGATGGGGAAGCTCTGATACCATATTGAACGATAGAATATGTGAATGATTCAGTTTTTGTGTATTCTTCTCCGGAAAGGATGTTATCTATAGATATATTTACAACACAAAATCAGGAGAAAAAAAAGTAAGCAATCCTATTCTAAAGAAACAAGATAAGCCTATACAGAAAACAATATATATCAGATCTGTTAATTGTGCAAATCCCTATAATTACGTAATTTATTTCTAATTAGACAGCTCATTCTAACAGTAACAAAATACAAAGAAATCTCATATTAGTTCAGCTCAGTCAAATAAACCCAAATAAATCAAGTTAGGTAAATTCCAACTTTAAATCACCCGTCCAAGCTAAGAAACCTAAAAAATAGACACACCTTAACAATAACAGTCATGTCTAATTTCATATTAACAATTAACTGCTACGACATTCTCTTTTATGTTTTAATTATGAAACTCTAATTCTAAACTCTTTGCTGATTAATGATTAAATTCAAAATATAATTTATTTTTTATTTATTTTTGTGGGAAGTAATGTTGCATCCCAGCGTTTGACATTTAGAGAAGCCTAAACCTTGCTCCAAAGGCCAACCTAAACTTAAATTATGCATGCCCATATACATGTGGTTTTGTTTTTTATTTCATAATTTTTATTATTTTAAAATTATTATTTTTTATATTATAATTAATATATTAATTAATTATTATAACTCCATTTAATTTTATTTTATTTCCAAAATAGTATTTTATTAATTATTATTTTTTAAATGAATATTCAAATATCTTTTAATATTTAATAAAATTTAATTTTTAAAATAAATATAATTAGACAAATTTATACAAAATTATATTTTTTAATATATAAAGAAATAAATAATAATAATATTATTATTATTATAATTATTAGAAATAAAACTCACACAAGTGCATTACTTACGAATTTCTACCCAACGCCATGTATATATATAATTAAACATGCAAACTTACAAGTTTAAAACAAATTGGATTAAATATAATATTATTAAATGTTGATTGTTTTAATTAATTTGTAAATCTAAATTCAAACTTTCTTTAAAAAGCTCCAATCAATTATGTTAGTATGTAAGCACATAATGATTATTAGCAGAATATTTTTATTTTTAAATGTGAAATTAATTAATCTTATCTTTTTATTGTTAATAGATCAATCTATTTAATTCTTATACAGTAAATTTAAAATATTATTTTATATTCGTATTTTTTTTTATTTATTGACTTGAATATCAAAATAATTACGATAAGTATCGACCATTTTATATTTTTTTTATATCGATTGATTAATAATAGTAGATTTCTATTTCAATCACATTAATATATAAATGTAATATTTTTTTTTCTTTTAAGACAAAAACACAGGATGATTACACTATTTTATAACTAACAAGGAAATTCATTATTAGTTTATCATTTTATGTAAAATATCTGAAATAGAGTAATTGATCTATAATTATATTAAAGAAAATTGCAAATATTATCCTGCAGTTTTGTTATTTTGTTAAGTAAGCTTCCATTATTTAATTTATTACTAAAACAATCTTGTAATTTCAACCGTTATTATAATGAATGATAATTTAGTTTTTATAAACAAAATTATTCCCTTAACCTTAGACCCTAAGGACATCTGTCCTCATTAATTTATTTTTATATAATTATGGGAAAAAAGTAATTATCAGATTCTTTATTTCATTTTTATTTCATTTTTCTAAACATAAGATATTTAAATATAATAGATATGAAGCATTAATTTATAAAAATATAATGATTTATTTTAAAAAATTATAATGCTTAGTGCTCAAATTATAAAATTATAACTAAAAATATAAAATTTAAATAAATATATTATTTTATAAATAAAATAAATTTTGAGAATTAGAATTAAACTATATTTTACTAAATTCAAGAATTCAATTATAATTCACCGATAATATTTAATAATATAGGATAAAAAAAATTATTATCTTTCTAACCGTTCGAGATTACAAATTTTGTTTTTATCGTAAATTAAAAAGAGAAAAGTTAAAATTTAAAAAATACTAAATCTTTTTTTAATAATTTTTTCCATAATATACATAAAACAATAATTTTTATAAACATGTGATTTTTCATATTTAATAATAAAATAACAGACTAACCCATCCACAATTTAAATTGATAACCGTACATAATATTAAAACCTTACATTGACACATTAAAAATAAGAGGAATTAATTTGTAATTAATTGAAAGCTGAAATCTTGAGGAATTGGTCTGGAGAGCCGCGACACGGATGTATACCTTAAACGAAGGGTATTTGACCTCATCAACCCTTAAATATTTCTGTTTATTTTTCACAAAATCGAGAAAAAACTCCCAGTGTATTAGCGTTGTCGCGGTCAGTATTTTGCTTCACACATATGTACCCTGCGTCTAATTTGCGTTGTTGTGGCCGGTGTTTTGCTTTACACATATATAATCTGCGTCTAATTTGCATTGTCGTGGCTAGTGTTTTGCTTCATACATACGTATCTTGTGTCTATACTTACATGTACACATGTTACGCTTTTAAAATTCGAAAATGTGTGAGTGTTCAAAATTTTGTAGATTGTACACGAGAATCCTTCTTTTTACTAGCTACAATCGTCGAGCAGCCTTCTTTTTGCTAGCTACCCATCACATTTAAATCAGTTCGGTTCGATCGATTTTTTCGATTTAAACTGAATACTGCTCACCACTATTCACACATATGTAGTCTGTATCTAATTTGCGTTGTCGTGGTCAGTGTTTTGCTTGACACATACGTATCTGGTGTCTATATTTAGATGCACACATGTTAAACTTTTAAAATTCGGAACTGAGTGAATACTCTAAATTTTGTAGATTATATACGAGAACCCTTCTTTTTACTAGCTACAGTATAGGAGCAGCCTTCTTTTTTGGTAGCTACCCATCCCAATTGTTGCACGGAAATATAAGACAATATAATAGTAAATAAATTCACATTTATTTATTATTATTTTTAAAAAAGGTTAAAATTTCAGAAGGTCAGCCGCTGCATGATATATAGGATGACGTTTTAATTAAGTTAGGTTAGTATGAAATTGATATAATCATGACTGTTTAATTAATTTAGAGCACATGGTTTTCAAGTGCATATGGTTTTGGAGTTGAAATCCAAGGGGCCAATTTAAGAGAGAAAATTGATGATCCCAAGCTTATTTCGATGAGGAAAGGTGCTTTTCAATGGGACTGCAAGAGATAGGATGGTCCAGAATAATTATGACTCCTTATTAAGTAATTATTCTGTTTTTTATTTATTTCATTTTTATTGGATTGTCGAATCTAATTATTTAATTATAATATAATTTTGTTTTTCAACTCTAAATATTTTATTTTTATAAAAATAAGGAACAAAAAATTAAAAGAAATACCATGAGTCTTAACTAACTAGTACATTTTAAGTTGCCTTCAAATTTGTAAATTATTTAGAAAAAAACTGAATGCTAATTTGATTTTGAAAAAATAATGATAATAGTGTAATAATGAATGTTAATCTTTCAATTTTCTTCAAAATATTAAATTTAAAGTAGTTGTATTTTTTTATATACGTATTTGGGTGTTTTATAGACATAAAAAAAAAAAAAAAACTTTGAACTTGACTATCTATTATTAGAATTAAAATTAAAAAATAGAGACATTCTACAATTGAAAACAGGGCATTAATTGAATGGTTAAACTTTTTCTCCTGATTTGTGATTTTAAGGATGAGTGGGTTGCCAATCTAATCAATTGCACTATCATCAGTTGAAAGAACACTACAATTAATGTAATATAAACTAAATTAAATAAATAAAACACTATGCTAATGAAGCGAGGAACAGAATCGAATAATAACACAATGTCGACTCCTAGGAATTGGCCGAAGTGGCAGGTAACAACCAGCAGTGAAAAATTATATTATATTATATTAATTCATCTGACTGGGCAAGCAATTACAAGTTGATCCATCAACTTCTAAAACTACCACAACTATAATTTTTCTTCTTTAATTATTGCTTTTAATTACTATAATATGGGCATTACTTCTGGATTCTTACAAGTCAAACTGACTCCACTCCGACATGTTAACTTTCTCTTCAAAAGAGAGAAATGAAAAAAAAAACTACTTTTATTTATAATGATTAATCTTTTTATCACCCTACAAAGAGCACAAACACCCTCTTGGAATCTTACGATAGCCATTTCAACTATTATAAAAATTAAAAAAAAAGTTTAATTAATTTTTAAGATAATGATCATAAACTATTTGCATATTATTATTAGTATTATCCATAATGATTATTTTTTATTAAGAAAAATTATATAGTGACAGTTTCTGTTATATATGTGAGTATGACCGACCATAAGCAAGGCCCAGTTTGTTATTACTTTTGATTATTTTAATGTAATAGCTACTTAGCCAAGTGATTTGTCCATTTCCAAATTACTGGTTTTGTATGTAGACGTGGTTAAGGTCTTGGTTTTTTATATTTTTATTTTAATATTATTTTTCTTATCCTTAGAACTCAATGGAAAAGTTATATCTATCCATCCAATTGTAGTGGGAGAAGCAAGAGTGGCCACTCCTACTGCTTCTCTCTTTATAATATTTTTAATAATTTTCACCCTTCACCAATCAATTTAATAGCACGTCCCCATATTTTTAACTATTAAGTAGCTAAATATTATTAATAATTAATTAAATAAGTTGATGTTTCATTAGGAGACACTGACTGCTCCCTAGCATGACATGGGAAAGAGAAATTTATGTTTATTTTTCTTATACGTTAACACTACTATTATAATAATAAAAACAAGCTAGATTATAAACAATATGTATATACATGAGATTTATTTTATTAAAATGATGTTTTATATTATTAATTAGGGACAGTGTGATTAAATTAAGTAATGAAAAAATAGACCCAGAAAGTTAAAAGAAAAATAGTAGATGTTTGCATCATTGAGTTCGTCAGCTTCCACAGAATTTAGGAGACAAGTGGTGAGAAACTCTTGCATTTCTCTTCTCTACCCAAACACTATCTTATTATCTGAGTTCAAAAATATTGAAACCTAAGCGTGTAAGCTCCACTTTCTTCAAATTTTCTTACACCGGCAATGGAGATGTGCTGCTGAGCTCGCAGTTATATTTCTATGTATTATGTGCACACACTGGTATATAGAAACTAAGAAAACAAATTAAAAAAAAATAAAGGGTGGAAATTAGTTTGGTTTTCGGCCACTGTCAGGGCACTCAATAAGCAAAGGCAGCGGATGTCGGTCTCAGACAGGACCAATTACTGGGTTTAATTTTTTTGGTTCTGGACGTGTTTGTCTGCTGTTCCATTTCGTACATATCCTCCTTGGATTTTAGCTCTATGGTTTTGGATTTTAGTTAGCTCATCACGTGGGTTTCACGGGAACTTCTCATGGTGAAGAGCCACCTGGCTACGGTGATCCCCTTGCTTGTTTTTTGGCCGAAAATATTTAGCTAACATAAATTGGAAATTAATTTAGTATAACTAAATTAAAAACTTAATTGATTAAGACCAGCTAATTAATTATTTATCATGTCTAATCTTGTCATTTAGTTAGGAAGAAAAATACAAAGAGCACCCAGCCCTAGTTGCATGAAAAATAATATAAAGAATAACAAAAAGCTGTAATTAAGAGAGTAGGATCAAATCTTATCAGACGCAATTAGAGAGGTAAATAAATAAAGTATTTATGGTAATTAAATTATTCGAATTTAATTTATGTGGGTAATATTTAAATAGATTAAAAATTAATATAAATCATCAGAATTTATTTTAAATTTAATTATTATTATTCGATTAAAATTTAAATTTATTTAATTTTATATATTTTAATTAATAATTTATATAAAAAATATTTTTCATTAGACAAGTCGGTACGTGGACCTGCATAAAGAAACAAGATTTAAAATGCATATATGGGCCATTAATGTTAATTCAATCTGACAATAAAAATGTCCCTTTGCTAAGTCAAATTAAAATAATTCTTGCTAAAAATCAATTTCTATAATGGAAATGTGTTTTTATATGCCCACCACAAAAATATTTATAGAAAAAAATCTTTACGAAATGTTTTTGAAATCATATAAATTTCATTTAATTTCTCTACTTCATTTCTTGTACAAAAATTTATAATTGATTTTTTTTAAATGAATTACGCAGCACAATTAACTAATAAAAACTGTTATTTTCTCTATATTCTAAGATATTAAAAGACATGAAATTGTTAATTTCTTTTTTTCTAATTAATTAATTATTAGTAAAGAATTTTTTGTTCAAAGTATTAATGAAGCAAATAGGCAAGGGAAAAATCATGCTTTGCAAAATTAAAATGGAGTCGTATCGTGACATGTACGTTTAGAAATTAGGCAATCCTGGTCAACTCCTACCACTGAAAATGAAATAATACATAGAAATATAGTTGTCCGAATTCGGTCCATATGTATGGGAGACATAATAATTACACTATAAAAATATATTATAAAATTCATGTACGTATGTTTTTAAATTTATTGTAAATTAGATTTTGACAAAAATTATTAATGTAAATAAAATAAATTGTGTTGAAAATTTTATGCCGTTCAAATTAACAAAATTATTTTTCTTTTCATATAAAAGAATCAATTTTTGCTTTCTCCTTGAATAGGTTTTTTTGTGATTTATAAGTCAGCATCAAAACCTGTCATAGCCTTTTTCTCAGAAAAATCAAGAACATATTTCCACTTTCTTTTATGATGAAATTATTTAGTCATGCACGAGATTTAGGTAGAAAAACTAAAGGGGCAAATGCACGTATTGCGAGATTAAAGAAAATAAAAATGTATACGCGGATATTACGCCTTATTTAATTTAAATATATTATTTATGGAAAAGTTACTTCTAAAAAATAATTTAATTTAATTAAAATAAATAAATTATTTCTTCTCCACTTAAAAAAATCATTGATTTTTTAAAAAATTAAAAAGAAATGTGAATTAAATAGAAATAATTTTCACATTTTCTGTAGCTGAGTTATACCAATTAAATAAGTTCTATGTATAATTAATTTTTTTTTATTAATACTGTAATTAGAGTATCTTAAAGGAAAATTGTCCATTGATTATGTATCTATTCTCTTGATTAACCTCCTTGTTTTGTTATAATTTTTCAATTACAATAGCAGTCTTATAATGCATTTATATTTCAGATAAAAAAAAAAAAGAAGGCAAATGATCTTTTTGGCATAGCAGTGAAGAGTGAAGACTTAGACTTTTTGGACAAACCTACGAAAAAGCAAAGTGGGAGTTCTGCTCGCACCACTGTCCCCCTAACACCTTTTTACAAAGTTATGGCCAATATTCATCCTTCGGCAAAATCAATATATTTTTTTCTTCGTTTTTAAAAAAAAATTCTCTTACTGAGTTGTTGCCTTGTAGGGTTTCCATGTCATTGTCCTCTTTCTCACATCATCCTCTTTATTGTAATTGTTGATATTATTATTATTAAGGGGAAGGGAAATAAGATAATTTTAATCCTGTTTTGATTAATGAAGAAATATTTTCATATGAATGATCGAATTTGTTACTCAACGGTGTAAATCGTTGATGTGGCAACTGTTCCTTTTAGTATTAAATAAAGTTAATTATGTTCTTTTTTTTTTTCGATTTATTCTTTGTGAAAAAGGAAAAATATGATATTTTTTTATATCTACATAACTTTTCCATTAACACGAAAATGATACATGAGTTGAATATTAAGATGAACACAAAAATCTTTTTTTTATAGAAAACGTGTATGAAAGAGATTTTCTTCTTTGTTTTGTTTTTTTCTTTATTCGTTTTTCTACTATTAAAAGATATTTTAACCTTAACATAAATATTATGATCTATCAGTTAAAATTTCCCTCTTTTATATAATTAATTCTTTATATGTGGAGATGTGATAGACTCAAACACATGATATTTTTTTTATCTAAAAATATAAATTAACTCTCTCTCTTTCTCATATATGTATATATTATAATTTAAATAATTTAAATTATGGTGCATCTAAGATAATAATGCTTAAAATTAAATATTTTTGTATTGGGATATGCAAAAATCAATTAAAAAATTCTATATATAATGAATATATGAATTTAAATACAAATATTTTTAATATAAAATTGAGCTTATAATATCCGCAGCCTTCAGAAAAATTCAAAGCTGGGAAGTTTGATTTTAATTAAAACTTAAACCAAAATGCTTCATTGTTATGTATAAGGAACTCAATACCAATTAAATTCAATTAGTGGATGACGTAACAAGTTTATACTAGATATTAATACGATGTTTGTACATAAAATTCAATAAGAATTTACTAATTTAAATTTAAATATAATTTTAATTTCAATTAAAATGTTACTTATTTATTAATTAGGAATATACATTTGAGTGTAAGAATTATTTCTTTGATAATATCTAAGTTACTGGTCTCATAGATCACGGCAACCCAGTTAACCCTTTTAAGGAAAAATTCGACCACTTGTTGTAAGAAGTGAAAACTATTGCCAAAAAGGGGGAAGGTGAAATTTTTATAGTAAATCAGAAATAAAGGACAAAATTTTATACATATGTGACAATGAAATGGCAAGCTGCAAGCTGAAAGTGATAACATGGAAATTGGCGAACATTATGAGCCGCTTCCTTCTCAGAACGAGAACTGTAATAAACGTGACAAATAGCATTCACCCTAATAAATTCAAGGCACATGGAATGTTTCAGACATGTATCATAAGCATGAATCGAAGTCAAAGCATCTACAAGTATTTTTAAGAACACAAGAGTAAACTGTAAATATTTTATTATCTACAAGCAGCAAGTATAATGGGTGGAGATCAAACAGTAGTAATCCTAGCTAGCTGTCTCCAGATACCCTAAAGACTGACAAAACAAGAGAAGCAGAAACCAGCTGAGCTACAATTCTACTACAGTATATTACTGTCCAAAGCTACAAGCTGGTTCCTTTAAAACTTCATAGTAAGATAAAAAAAAAACGGCTATGTACCTAACAAAAAGAAAAGGGTTGTTAGGGTTTTTAATGGTCAGGAGATTCCGGGGACAAAACCACCATCCCTCAGGTAATAATCTCCTTCTTGGGTAATTCTCACACACTTGAGAAAAAGAAAGGAAGGGGAAAATTCAAATATCACCATGTATGGTAAATAAGGCTATGCTTGATTCGACAGGTCGTTCGAGTCAATGAATGTCCCATGAAATCCGTAGGGAACTCTGGATGGTAGCTTAACTGTAGCTTCCAACTGTAAACTCCTGGCGTTTACAATTTGAAGCTCTGATTTCCACTTCTTCTCGTCATGAACAAAAGCAAGAATGTAGCCATCATCCTCTTCTTCGCTATTAGGGTCCCTTGGCAGGAAAAATGGCTCCCCTCCATATTTTTTATCGCCGTATATAAATTTCTTTACCTCCCCTGTAAAAAGATCCACCTTGGCGAAACCGGACACCTTAGGCCAGGGCTCAACAATGGCTAGGTAAGCGTACTGAGTCTTTCTCCCTAACCTGTTCCTGTTCACCATCCCGGCCTCTAAATTCACTTGGTTTGATTCTTTTATTATAGGGCGGCGCGTGGACTTGCCAGTCTTTAAATTTAGTCTGATTTCTGATAATACACTCTTTAAACTCTCGTCGGTTTCGTTGAAGATGGAGTCCGGTGGAGTCATGCAAGATCCGATCACCACTACTTCATCGGATTCCGGCTCCTCCCATGCATTCCATAAATGGAAGCAGAAAGTATCCGGCGATTCCACCCAGATAATATCCTGAGCATCACGAGCATTCTTTGCAAGAATCCCAAACCGAGACTTCTTGTCCTTGTCATAAATAACTGGAGAGCCACCTCTTATCATTTCTTGAAGCTTGAAAACGACTTGTTGGTCAGGTATCACCACGAAATTCTCAGTGATGGCGAAATCATGCATCATAGTTGGCACTGTGAGAGGGATATCGACGTCCGGTGATTTTGTCCCGTCGGGGAAGAATCGGAAGTACTTGAGGTACGGCTTTTGGACGACGTCGTAACTCAGAGCAAATAGCTCCTTGGAAACTGGATCAATCTTTGGGTGGGCAATCATTGTGTGGTTAAGTTGGCCATCGAAATTGTAGCGGCCAACTGTTTCAAGGTCGCCACTGGCAGTGACGCGCACTTGGTAAGGAACATCGTCCTCAGACATGGCAAGAAGCCTGTCATTAAAGTAGACAAGCCCGGCGTTGGCTACTCCAGTGCCTTTGGTGTGATCCACTAGCCCACATAATCCTCTGGCATAGAAAAGAAGTAATCTTGCTATACCAAAGTGGCCATGTAGCTCGCCAATTGCTTTAGGAAACACTGGCCTGCCCAATTCTCTCTCTTGTTTCAGCCTTTCTGTTTCAGTGAAACGACAAGCATAGCTCGCATTGCCTCTATCAATTTTGACAGCGTGGACCATGCCATCTCCGTCAAATAAGTGGTGACCGGCAATCGGCTCAAAAAGTGGGTTAGCACCGTTACGCACATACACACCGCTTATGCATTCGGGGATAGTTCCGGTGACTGGAAGCGCATGCCGGACAGGCTGTTCAGGCACGGGAGCATAGTTTCCGGAGATTTGGACAGTTGGATCAGCAGTTTTGGGCAGTTGGTGTTGGCGCTCGTTAGCGACCAACGCATCTTCTGCCATGTCTAAAGCCACAGCTGCTGCTCTTTGAAAGAGGTTCAACTGAGGCGGTAGAAGGTGGGCAGTTTTTTGTTTTACAGTGAGAAAGGAGTCATCTTTGGGAAGTACGGGTGCATGATAGGGCTGTTCGGCGAAATGAAGAACAGAGGGAGAGTGTAGAGCGCAGTGAATTTTGGATTTTTTACTATTGGGCTTGCTCTTGGTAAAGGAGATGGAGCCCAGATCCATCAGAGAAGAAGAAGAAAGAAGGTGAGGGAATTGGGTTCTAGCCCAATTACCGGAAG